>NC_034609.1:23044152-23088109 GCF_900095145.1 Mus pahari | reverse complement strand
GCTAGAGAAATTACCCAAGGAACCGAAGGGGTCTGCAACCCTATAGGTGAAACAACAATATGAACTCATCAGTACCCCCAAAGCTCGTGTCTCTAGCTGCATATATAGCAGAAGTTGGCCTAGTCAGTCATTGTTGGGAAGAGTGGCCCCTTGGTCTTGCAAACTTTTTATGCCCCATATAAAATGGGTGGACAGGGGAGCAGGGTGGGGGGAGGGCATAGGGTACACTTGGGATAGCATTTCAAATGTAAATGAAGAAAATATCTAATAAAACAAATTTTAAAAATTGGCCTTAAATGTATTAGCTAGAATATGTTTCTTTTTTGAACATTAGTTCGAGGAAGAAACTTCTCTGTTCTTCTCTCTTTTTTTCCTTTCTCTTCAATCTTTTTAATAATGTGATTCGCTGGTAATAATAACCTTATTCAATAAATGACTATCTCCACATAGCATTGTTAAATAAAAGCAGCAAAACTATCTACCTTATTTGATGTTAGGGTGGATGAATAAAGCCTTCTTTTATTGTAAGTAAAGAGCAGGGGTCAGGTACATGTTTGAGAAATAATAGTAGAAATATTCTTCAGAAAGAAAGGCCAACAAAGACTGGGGCCAAGTGGTAAAGATGACTTGTGGAAGGCTCATGACCTAGAAAGCCAATGTAGTTTCTCTCCTCTTCTAGTGGAGTCTATGTTCTGTTGATATACTCAAAGTCCCAGAGGTGAATAGAGATGTAGACAAATACCACAAAGTGTTTGGGAATAGTGTAAGACTCTTCTAGGGCAGTTTGCTCTTCTCACAGCTGCTAAAGTATTTCAATTAGGACATTTATCCACATCTTTCTATTTCTGGACTCTCATTCCTACACTCAGTCTGGTCCCTCTGTGATTTCATCGTTTATATATTTCCTTTTATACCTGTTGTCAGTTATTGTTCAACTCACCACAAAGCAAAACACTGTAAAGTCTGTATGTTTTGCAATTCATAGACTGGTATCTAGGACTAAGAAGTTGGTATGACACTAAACTCCTCCCACAATTGAGTTTCAGCTAAAGAGTCCCTGGCATTAGGCCAGTGTCTGTTCTTTCTTCAGTAACACCATTCTGTGTGCAATAATAGCAAGAACCTCAGAGTAATGAAATGACTTAAGGTAGGTTTCTGAGCCCTTTTGCTACTTGGTCAGATTTTCAAGACTTGGATTTCCTCGTATTTACTCAGATTCAAAAATTTGAGTCATTATTCCTAGAAGCTATGCTATATGTCTTTGAGAATATTTTTTCTATTATTTACTAATGATGAATCCTAGATAGAAATTCCAGACCATTGTGTTTTGAACTTTATGCAAAGGTTTATGGCATGTGCTATTAGAAAGCCAAGGACTCTGCAAGTAGTTTAAGAAAAAACACACAAACTAGCTATGCTATCAGTCACCAGTGCAGAATTTGAGAGATAATGAGGTGGATTAAAATTTATCCAGAGGTATATAAAAATGATGAGAGATGGAAGACATTATTCCTGGCATCCTGAAGCCTAGATCCTAATTATCTTATTTAGCAATTCATCTTTACTTAGATCTCATATTTTAAGACTTATGAATTACTGATATATTCAAATTGGTGGATTCCAAATTGAGAAAAGGAATTACCACTTGCCTGAGTCTTGTCTGTTCCAGAGACATTAAGAATACCATATACTGGGCAGCCTAAGTCAACAATAATTAAGATTCAGACTTCCTGAAGTCTGAGACAAGCAGAACAGCTTCTGATGCATCTCCCTCTTTTGCTTGATTCTAGAATGCTATCTCACTATCTTTTCATGTGGTAGAAGGGCTTGCTTACTCCCTTGTATTTCATTTATAAAAGAAGAGAAAAAAGTCTTCTTAGCCATTCACTCTCCAATTTATTGAGGATTTGAATAGCTAAATGCAAGTTCTGTGGGGCACACAAATATCCTGATTTAATACCCTGTCTATGCCCTTTTTTTATTTTTAATATTCAGTATGCTTATAGATTCCAAGTACTACATTGACCCATAAGTGATATGAGAGCCTTTGTTGCAATGCCTACTTTAAAATGGTTAGCATAATGTGACGTAATATATCACAGTAATTCTCACAGTAATATTAATACCACCCAATTCTAACTTTTCTATTTACTAATTCCATTATATAAACACCCCACTTCCTTGAGAAATTTCACTTTATTCATTAACAGTTTGTTTTTAATATCTGAAGGTTTTATACGGTAGGATCAAAACAATTTTGAGTCCATCCAAATAAATGTAAACTATTTCTTAAAGTGACAGAAGTAAAGCTCTTCTGGTGAGTGTGGACCTGAAGTCATGTGAATGAAATTGTGTGTAGGCACATCAGACGATGATTGTCTCGCTTTGCACAGATTCTTAATCTCTCTCCAGAAATCCCATATTTCCTCTATATACCATGATGTTAAATATGTGATGTTTTATCTGTACATGTATCTAGAAATGGGCAGCCCTTTTTCTTTTTCCAAAAACAACAATGACTATTTGTACTGCATTTATACTATATTAGATAATGGACATAGTATAGAAATTTAATGGTTGAAAGTACCTGAGGAATTGTATCAAAAATGTTAAATTTTATGTACATATTTTATACCAGTTTATATAAAGAATTTCAAGTCTAATTCTCATGCACTTTGAGTTCCTGGAATCTGATAATTCAAAGTAGCAAAAGAAAAGCCATCTAGCCAGTGAACATCCAGTGTTGAGCTGTACTTGTTCACTGTAAGGTTTTCCTCATTTTCTCATTGGTTATCCATTATTAAGAAAATTTATCATGAGTTCAAACTGGCAATAAAATATCGAAAACAAAACTTTTTAGGAGCTCAAAATCTTCCTTGTCAAAGCACATATAGACAAGACCATTCAACGGATTCACCTTTTCTATCAAGTTCCTTCCATTGTACAATCATATAATTATGTTTTAACTTTGACCTAAATATATGACTGCATTTATTGCTTACTAACAAATTCATATGATTCACTCTTTACTGTCTGTAATGAAATGGAACTTTAAAAATTGTGATAATTATTTAGTCTTCTATTTAATATGTGAGAGTTAAATAACACCAACATATATTCTAGTTTTATGGTTTTGCATACTGTTAGAGATGGGTCATTCTCCAGTTCCCTTCAGCTAGTTTTAAAGTTATATTTATTGATCAAATTTAACAATTCTCAATTAATGTATCTATCATTAGGACTTATAAAGAACCAAAGATTTTGGTTTTTGTTTAATTTATTTTCATTTCTCTATTCTCTCTCTCTCTCTCTCTCTCTCTCTCTCTATATATATATATATATATATATATATATATATATTCATAATTTTCCATAATTGCTACCTAAGCAAGCAAACTGTGAGTATGGACATAACAAAGAATAAAGTGGAGGAGCTGCTAATACAGAACCCAAAATAAGCTTTTACTCTCCATACCTGCTTGTACATACATACAAATGTAGCTGTACACACAAGTGCATTTGTACTAATGCATACACATACAAACACACACACACACACACACACACACACACACACAGAAAACTCAGAACAGATATATTCTGAGCACATTTCTTGTCTTCATCACTCAACTTTGACCAAGGGAATAAACAAGGAGCTTTGTTCCAGATACCTTAGCACCATTCTAACTAGTTCAGAGTAGAGGTTCTAATCACTGATGACATAACCACTAAACAGTCATGAAGCATGCTTTGGAAAAAAAACAGGCTCATTGCACATCACTGATTTTATTAATTTTTACTGTGGTTTCTAAGAAACTCATTGTGTTACTATGTAAAATATCAGCAGCACAAAATTAACATTACAACAACCCAGGAATGTGTTAAACTTTTATTTAAAAAAATATGTAGCAAGAAATCGTAAAATAGCCTGTAGACCTTTCTGAGCTCTTATTAAGAGTCAGAGTACATGCAGTATGTGGGACAAAGCACTAGTCTTTCCAGATATGTTATAGCTAACATTGGAATGTCAGTAGTTTATTCAACTGATGTTTTACAGGAAAATTTCCTTTGGTCTCATCTCTAATTACTAGGATTCAAAGATTTTAAAATAAAAACTTCCTCATGTTCAACCTCCTATTGTGACATTTCAACCTCATGTTGTGGAGTCCTTGAATCCTTTGGGAATTCTTCAATTACCCTGTTGAGTTGAGATGGACTTTTTAAATCTCTTTTAGATGACTAGTAGGCATGGTCTTAGTTTTATTTATTATGAATCATTACTAAGTCAAGAGTTATAGTTTCACTTATTGTTTTATCATGGAATTTGTCTTTAAATAAATGACAACAACATTACATAGCTAATGGTATTCCAAACACTTGCATGATAATTGACAGGGGATTCAATAACGCTATTTCCTTTGTACTGGTCTTTGAATACAGTCTAATAGAGACATACACCATTTTTAATGAATAAAAATCTCTAAATATAGAAGAACAACAGTTTAGTTAATGACACATGTCTATCTACTTCTTCAATTCACTATACAGATAGTGCAGAGGATGAGAAGATAATACTGTTGAATCCATTTAACAGGAAATTGTGTAGCACACTATTGTTAGTAATCCATACTTCAAATGCCAACCTACCTTTGAAGCCCTGTATATTCTCTTTAATATCTATTTGGAGGAGTTTTTCAACTGCAGAACTATTATTATGTCCATTTGAAACTATTATTTTAGCAGTATGATGCATGGTACATATATCAGTACAGATATCTTTTTTATTGGTTCATTTATTTATATACATCTCAAATGTAATGCCCCTTCCGAGTTTCCCCAAAACCCCACTCCCCCACCCCCCAGTCTCTATGAGGGTGCTCTCCCACCTGTCTCCCCACTTCTACCTCAGCACCCTAGCATTCCAGTACACTGGGTCATCGAGCCTCCACTGGGCCAAACAGATATCTGATCTATTAAAAACATTTACTCTGATATCAAGAACTGCATGATATTTACCAATGAGGAATAGGTGAAAACCTAAATGATTACTTAGAATGATAACACAACAAACGATCATGACAAAATAAAGCTTCAGAAACATCTAGTTAGAATATGTTTAGCACAAAACCTGTATTTCCTCAAATAGCTATAAATAACATGTTACTAGCACACCCTGCATTGGCCTGAGTTTGTTGTTTCATATTGTATCTTGTGGCAATGGCTAATTATCATAAGTTGTCTAATAAATGTGATGGATTGTCCAATTAACTCTTCATCAGCATCAGTTTTTGAGGATGCTACCTATTGAAACCGTTGGTGGTTTATGACCTCCATGTTGCATATCTGGCTAATTGCTCCTTGGACAATAATTATTAAGTTTCCTGTGCCTCATTCAGTCATTTTGCTTGACAAATTACGACACCACAGAGTTTCCCAATTCATTTGGCTTTACAACTATGAGTCACCTGGGATTCCTAAAGGTCTGCTGTAGAAGGTAAACATCACAGGAACCTTTGGAGGAAATTACAGATCTCTCTATTCTGTAGGTTTTCCATTGACCGCCACACTGACCTGGAAAGACAGTTCAACATCAATGCAGATGATGGGAAAATAACACTGGCAACTCCACTGGACAGAGAACTAAGTGTTTGGCACAACATCACCATCATTGCTACTGAGATCAGTAAGTGTCTGGACTTGCTTCTTCCTTGTATGTATGTATTCATTTGGTACCCATTGAACACAGAGTAAATGACCAGCTCTGTCTAGATAGTTTGTCATTGAGATTTATTTCATTTCTTCTCACAAGAAGTCTTTGAAGGGGTCATCTCAACACAAATCAATTTACACTGTAGTAAATTATCAAATGTTTGAAGGAAACATTTACATATCTGAATAGTTTTGTATTTTTAATTATAGAACCATTAAGATTTCTTTATTGAAATTCAACATGATGTTTTCTGAAAATTATGTGTAAAATCTGCTCTTTTATAGGGAATCAGTTTGTAGTATTACTAAAATAACACCTCTGTCTTTGATAATGTAGGGTGTTTTATACTTAATGAAGCTATACAATAGCTACATGCTAAAAATTCACTTGACACAATCTTTGCAAGCTTGCAGTTTTCTTCACTAACTTTTTTATTTAAAAAAATGAAGGAGGGATTCAAAACCCCAGCAATCATGTTTAAAGCCAGGTACAGGAGCATGTATCTGCAACTTCAGTGCAGTGAGCAAAGACAGACAGATCATGAGAGTTTGCTTGACAGTAGGTCTAGATGAAACACTAGATCAAGGCTCAGTGGGAGAGCTCATGTCAAAATGTAAGATGGAGAAAGGACTGAGGAAGACACCACAGAGTCAGTCTCTAGCCTTTACATGTGTCTATGTTGACAAGTGCCCAAGTGGGCACTTACAAACATGCACATGCACATATATGCACTCACAGAGAGTTGCAAAAAACAAAAGCATCCTTTACATTTTATTTCCAAGCAAAATACACATTTTGTAGAATGTATATATGTTCCTATAAAAGGCATGATAAAACCTTCAACACTGCACAAATTCATACGTGATACTGGATTCCAGAAAGACTCGTGGAAAAAAGAATGTGAAAATGAAGATAATATTAATAACCTTGTTTTTAATCTATAGCAAATTAAATTGAAAAGGGGGGGCATTAGAGTCCTGGGCTCTTACTTATGCATACTACAGAGATGGTGCAGAGGAAAGGTAGAGCTATGTACTCTTAATGCTGGTCTTTGTTTTCTGGTGGCAACTGTGAAAACAAGGGAGCACTCCTGAGAAACAAGAATGAGCAGATAGACACCCACGTCTGTAATGGGACCCGCCATCCTCTTTTGGTGTGTCTGAAGAGAGTGACAGTGTCCTCATATACATACAACAAACAAACAAACAAAAACAGAAAGAAGCGTGTGAAGAGGATATCCTGATTGGAGGCTTGTGAAAACAGTGCTGTATCTGGAGGCAGTTGGGGCACAACTGTCATCTTAGCACTGAGCGGACAGAGGGAGGGAGATCTAAATTATATCTAAGCATAGGCTAACTACATCATGAAATGGCCTCCCAAGTATCAAATGCACATGAGCCAATCTAAAAACAGAAGAACAACATCTGTGTGGGTGAAAGTATATGTAAGCAGGAAGAACATCTGAGAATGGCTGGACCCAGGCCTTGGAAACTGCCCTTTCTGTTTTCAGATATTATTTTCTCCCCTAAGACCTTAGTTTAGCTGTAGTGTCTTCCTTTGCAACATTAAGGGAACAATAAAACACAGCACATCGTTTGCTGTTCTGGGTTTATTAGAAGTGTTAAGCCCATTCAGAAGTGTACAGACATGAAATGCTTATAATTTATAGTACTGAAGCGCCATTATCACCTTCAGGCTCTAAGATAAAAGAAAAACTATGCCTCATTACATTAGTTTAAGACGATGTAAAGCTTGAAAGAAAAAAAATTGTTTTGTATAAAGGATATAAGCAGTAGTTACTTTTAAAAGTAAATTTTTCATGAATAGAGTGCAATCTATTCAAGTTAACCTTAACCTGTGCTCCAATTTTAATGAGAATGATTCTTCCACTTTAATATTCATCAAGGATGTCCCAATTATAAGCAATCATGTACTTCATTCTAAGGAACAAAAGTAAATGAATTCACCAAACAGGTGTTTAAGAAACATTTCAGGGCAATCTAGAAACAAAAGATTCATTTTCAAGGAATCTCAAAATGGGAAAGACAAAAGAAAACAGATGTTCTAGGCCAATGAGCTATTAACTTCAGGAAGACAAGAGTACCAAACCCCCATAAGGGAAGATGCAGGTCGGTTTCTTACTTCAGGAATCATTGAATCTGTCACTCATAGCACCCATATATCCAGTGTGGATACTTCAGGGAATAAAACCACCCGAACCTCTGCAGAGCTTTCCCTCCCTTAACCCTGGAAGCACCTACCTGTGAATCAGTATACTGGGTTGGGTTGAGCCATAGAGAGGTAGAGGGGTGAGAAAAGCCATGAGTGCCTGAAACACAATTTGTTTCATTTTAGTGAGGAGGAAAAAATGTCAACAGGGACATTGACTTGATGAATATAAGATATTAGTAAAGAACATTATGTAATAAAAATGAATCCTAGCCTTTCCTATAATATTGAGATAGCTGTTTAGGATTATCATCACTTTTATTATAAGTATAAGAAAATCAAACTATAAAAGATGATTGAAAAATAATAATTTTTGTAATATATTTTCATAGTAAGGGCTTGGATTTGTGTCTGCCGAAATTTGTCCCATTGGTTTCATAGAGAGGAAAAGCACAGGGTACTTCTTCCTTCAAATGAACTCAGCTTCACTGTGACCATTAGAAGATTTGAAGTTGACAAACACAGGCATGTGTAAATCTGTTGAAAACATTCAGTATGTCTCTTTGTCTGTCTGTCTGTCTATCTCTGTCACTCTTTCTGTCTCTCTGTTTCTCTCTCTGTCTTTGTGTGTGTGTGTGTGTGTGTGTGTGTGTGTGTGTGTGTTTTACATGTGTGCATATTCAATGTGGCTACAGTTACACTGTATGGCCAGTGCCAGTGAGCTTTCATGAGCCTAGCTCTCTTACAGTGGTGAAGTTAGTTCCAGGCATTTTGATTTAGGTCTCCCTAGATTATCTAACAAGCAGTTTACTCTGTTTAAAATCCCAGACCCTGGATTTAATTTCCCTTAACTTGGTGAGTACAATGACCTTAATTGGTTCATTTTACCCGAGACAAATCATTGAAATAAAAAATTTAAATGCAAAACTATAAATCTGTTTTCACTCTTAGTTAAAGATTTTGTTTTTGCTTTTCATTCATGTTCTTAATACAACAAGAGTAAGAATTTAAGACAGATTTTTAAATTTTGCTTTTAAGTAAATTGTTAGGTCAGGAGTAATAAATATGAAAAAGGGAAATGTACTCATAACCAGGAGGTAAAGTAGAGATAATAGGATCATCAGAACTAAAAGAAAAAGTGAAATAACTGAATATATCTAGAGAATTGTTTTGACTCAGTTCGAGTATGTAGTATCTAATGTAAGATTTATTTTTAAAGTCATAGGCCCTGTCTTAGAAAAATATTAAAAAGGCACTCATTGTATTTGTCTAATATTAATATTAAATCTATCCAGGACAACAGGACCCCATAGGAGAATGTTCTAATAATGATAGAGAAATATTCATTTCCCGGAGAACAGTTGTAAATTCCTGTCTGGATGCCTTTCATCAGACAAAAAGACTTAAACAAATGAAATTAAGCTAAGAAGTGTGTTTTAGGGAAGTCCATCTGTTATCTCTTTTGTGAATGGAGATGTCAGCCTTTATCCTCCTGTGTCAGATTAACTTAAATGAGGCTAAGATAGCTCTCTGTGTGCATTACCAAAGTGTTTCAGTGATTACAGATCGAGCCTGCCTTCCTGATCAATTGGCACATCTCACGAGACCCATGTGCCCGCAGTTAGATACCCATGTGTTAGCAGGAGATTAGGCTGGGAACTAGATCTCTGCCAGCAACCAGCTCATCTCCAGAGACAACACCACATGGCTGGTGTTTCTCAGGACAGTAAGTACCCACTTGTGCTATAACATGCTGACCAATTTAATAGTGAGATGGAATTATATAAACGTTAGAACGCATTTCATCCTTAGAGCACCCTTTGAAAGTAAGTGCTGCTATAAGGAGAGCCCAGGCAGTGGCACTCAGAGATGGAGGGAGGGAGTTGTTTAGTATTTCGTACAAAGCAAAGGCTGCGTGTGAAAGCACGTACAAAGTCATCAGTTGCATCTGCTTTCCTCCTCCTCTGCTTTCCTGTTCAATTTGATTTCCTGTCATCAATACCTATTTCCTGAAGTGAATGAGGAAACCTGCTTTTATCTGGAGTGAAGAAAGCATGGGAAGGTTAGATGGGGGAAACCTGTATATCTTCATATAAGAAAGTACATTAGCGGCAAGGATAGTCCTGAGCATGCTCAGTTAAGATCACCTTCAGAAGGAGAAGACAAGAGACAGGGTTAGGGCCTGCTGAGGTCATGGTCATCTAACCCATACTGAAATAGTTAAAATGGCCGACTGTGGGAAAGATGTCCGAGATTATCTAGCTTGCACCATAAAGACAGTGAAGATGAATGCCACTGAATATTCTCAACTTTCTTCCAAACCAGTTAGTAGAATGAATAATGAAAGGACACTTTGAAGCCAATTGACATATACAATCACACTGTATTTCAAAATAATATTAAATTTCATAAACATTCAGCCTCTTCCCCCCAAATCCAGATATTTTTATATAAACGGGCCTGACTTGCCCAGCAGATAAGACTTTGTAAGAAAGGACATCTGCATATTGTTTGTGAGAAAGGACATCTGCATATTGTCAGAGCAAGCTGTCTCATCTTAACACTTATAAAAAGAACAACTCAGTGTCAAGACTTTTTTTTCTCCCTTTTTTAACTGGATATTTACATTTACATTTCAAACGTTATCCGTGTTTTGGGTTTCCCCTCCAAAAAACACCCTCCCCTTATCCCCTTCTCCCTCCCCCTACTCACCAACCCATCCACTCTGCTTCTTGGTCCTGGCATTCCCCCACAATGGGGCATAGAGCCTTCACAGGACCAAGAGCCTCTCCTCTCACTGATGTCCGACTAGGCCATCCTCTGTTACATTTGCAGCTGGAGCCATGAGTCCAACCAATCTTTGGTTGGTGGTTTAGTCCCTGGGAGCTCTGGGGGGTACTGGTTAGGGGAGGAGCTGTGTTGAGACTTTTTAAACTGGAATTTTAGCGCCAAATTAGAGGTTGAAGAAGGGATCAGAAGTCACAGTGTGGTACACTTGAAGGGGACCATGGTTTGCAATGAATACCCTAACCCTATTAACTTTACAAGATTGTTATAAAAAACTAATAAGAAACTGGAGTGGCATCTCCCAGTAAGGAAAACTTGTTGCTTTTGCAGAAGACCCATGATTGGTTTCCATCACATATTTGCCAGCTCACAACCATCTAAAATTCCCATGGCAGCAGATCCAATGTCATCTCCTGATCTCCTCCAGCACCAGGAATCCATGGGATGTAAACTCTGAGAGAATCATCTATTTTCAATAAATCTAAGTAAGAAATATAATAATAAGTATAAATATGAAGTGGAAATGTAACTGAAAATACATATCTTTTTGAAAATTATCAATATTTCAATAAATTTTCCAATTAAATGAAAAATATTCATATGAATAAAAATAAAAATAAATAGTTGTTAAAAATCAACAAATAAACAAAAAGAAAAGAAAAGTCCATCCCTTGTAATACCTACCTGTCACTAAATTACATCCAGAGAGGAGAGATTCCAGCAGCCATTTTTCCCAATGTTTCATCCTTCATCTGAAATAAGGTGACTATTTGCATTGATAAGTACAAATGAAGGGGACAGAGAAAGGTGGTGTTTTTGTTTGTTCTTTTTTTGGGGGGGTGAGATTCTTCACCCACTTTGTGAGTTTTCATTATACATTGGTCTGAGAGTTGAGGCAGAGTGTGGAGATGAAATTATGATTTATAGACACAGGGATAGGAGAGATGCAGGACATTTAAGGACTTTTCAGTGCTTAGAATAGTCTGGTCAGTATTCTTCCAGAGGCACTGAACAGCAGTTCCAAAGACTGTGCTCTGCACAAGACTTGATGGTGTGGCCTGGAAAGTGACAAAACTTAGAACTCTGGACCTGGGTGCTGGCAATTGTCACTTACAGAAAGCACACTACTTGTGATTACCTGAAAGTATTCAAAGCAAGAAGCATATAATTGCCCATTAAATTAATTTCTTTGCGTTAGTGATAATGCCTTGCTCTGGCCCACTACAGTGAACTGCACACAGAATGGCAGATGAAGCTTTCCACTAATGATGGCTGAATCTCCAAGGAAGGAATGCTAGCTTGATAGCACATACGGAATGATTCTTCTTGACTTAAAGCCCAGTTGCTAGAGTTATTGCTTCATTCAACAGTTGCAACTTAGGATGCTAAAAGTGTGTATTTTATTATTAGTAGTAGTAGTAATAGTAGTAGTAGTAGTAGTAATAGTAGTAGTAGTAGTAGTTTTATTTTGAACCACTCATGGAGAAGTTCTAGAATTGATAGGACTTAAAGTGTTTGGAAGGTTTTAGTCTTATAATTCTCAGCACTATATTTCTTCATTTTTACTCTCAATTTTCTCATCTGAGAAGTGGGAATCATAACTACGCTTTCAGTCTTAGAGATAGTCAAAATTGAGTTTGAAGTGATAGTACTAGGGCTCTGAGTGAAAAGTATATTGATACACTTTGGAAAATGATAAATTCTTCCTATCTTTTTATAGTTAATCCAGCTCTTAAAGTTTGATTTATTTCTGAATTTAAGATTATGTACTTACTTAATTTATGTTATCTACTCTCCATTTCTTCTCCTTCCTCATAACAAAACAGAAAGAAAACAACAGCAAAAACTTAGGAAGGGATCAAAGCCTGCTTGTCACTGATAGGTGTAGATTTTTGTGAAGGACACATTTCGTCACTGACCTCCTGTATCTCAGGCCCTTGCTTCAGGAATTGTAGATTGACCAGTTATTTAAGAGCATGGCCCATAAAGTGAAGCAGGCATGTACTTAAGTACTTACATGCTAAGACAGAATGATCAAATCGGAGGCTTCATATTCATCAGGAAGAAAGTGTGTATGCTTCAGTGTGTGTCTTTGCCTGTCAAGGGGTCAGGCTAAAACTTTATTAGGATTTGGAACCTTTTGTGTTTAGGGTAGAATGAAAGTGGAAGAAAGGAGCCATAAATTTCCTGTGTGTTATAAATCTTCCTCTCTAACCCAGTCACAAAAGAACTCACATGATATGCACTTACTGATAAGTGGATATTAGCCCAGAAACCTAGAATACCCAAGATACAATTTGTAAAACACATGAAACTCAAAAAGAACGAAGATCAAAATGTGGACAATTTGCCCCTTAGAATCTTAGAATTGGGAACACAACTCCCATGGAATGGGTTACAGAGATAAAGTTTGGAGCTGAGATGAAAGGATGGACCATCCAAAAACTGCCCCACCCAGGGGTCCATCCCAAAATTAGCCACCAAACGCAGACACTATTGCATACGCCAGCAAGATTGTGCTGCAAGGATCCTGATATAGCTGTCTCTTGTGAGGCTCTGCCAGTGGCTGGCAAACACAGAAGTGGATGCTCACAGTCAGCTATTGGATGGAACACAGGGCCCCCAAATAGAGGAGCTAGAGAAAGTACCCAAGGAGCTGAAGGGGGCTGCAACCCTGTAGGTGGAACAACAATATGAACTAACCAGTACCCCCAGAGCTCTTGTCTCTAGCTGCATATGTAGCGGAAGATGGCCTAGTCAGCCATCATTGGGAAGAAAGGCCCCTTGGTCTTGCAAACTTTATATGCCCCAGTACGGGGAAACAACAGGGCCAAGAAGTAGGAGTGGGTGGTTACGGGAGCGGGGGGGGGGGCAGAGGGTATAGGAGACTTTGGGGATAGCATTTGAAATGTAAATGAAGTAAATACCTAATAAAAATTGAAAAAAGAAAAAAAACATGTTCCTCTCATCCTGAGCACTAGTAAAGTCTAACTGAGAACTCTTGTAATCCTGAAGTATTAAAAGTATATCTTCAGGACTATAAATAGTTAAATCACCCACTCCTGCAACATTATGTTATTGCTGTGTTTTGTAAATCGGTGCTTTACCTAGAGACCCAGCACATACTTTAGAAATACTTATTAGATAAAGGAGTAAATAGGAACATAAGAAATTAACACTATTAAGGAATACCCTGATGACTTTGGATTCCAGACAGACACTATTAATTGACTGGGGGAAATTAAAATTTAAATATATAGCACTCAGTGATTAGTTGCAAATTTCAGGCAGGAAAGTATACCTGTACTATTGGTACCTAAATTCGTAGGTCATTTTTTTTTTCTTTTTCATAAATGACTGACACAATCTTCAGGGCAGGTGTGAGAGTCTACTCCTTATATAAAAATTGTGGAGCATTGACTGTACATACAATGGCTTCTTATGACAGATCAACCAATCTTGGGAATAAGAGGCAACAAGAAAGGTGTTAGTCGGGAGGACCCTAGGGTCTCCTGTCACCTTCCTGAAAGAGCCAGGCATACTGATCAAGTAAACTTTATTTCTCTTCCTTTCAAGGGCCCTGAGGCAAGCCTGGAACAATGCCATTCCATAATTCATTACCTAACAAGTCCGCTTATCATTTAATCTGATCTGTATTGAGCAAGTGGCAGCAGGTTACAGAACAGCAAAACCCAAATAAAGAAAGTGCACCATGTTTTCTGATTACAGGAATCCTTAATCCAAAGCCCTGGGAGTGAGGCTAAAAATATAGCCTCTGTTCCCTCTGAATGCCCCCCCCCCCAGCCACCTGCATTTCAGGGCAGGCCAAGTGGCCTGGTATAAAGATGCTAGACATTGAAACTATGATAACTTGTGGTGCGATATGCCAGTCAATCTGTAGCCACACTTCTTTGCATTATATTTAGAAGCTTGGAATCTCTCTTAGGACAAAAACTTAACCCTAGAGTGTAAGCCAAGTACAAAGACTATTGTTTGCTACAAGGAAGTACCACACATACTAAGTCAATAGCTCCCAAGTGTCTTCACCCAGACACACACATCAACTAAGAAATAAGAAACTACCAGTATTTTGAGTTGCAGTGATTTTGGAAGAGATGCTCTGTCAAACTTGTGATGAACACCAAACACTGACGAACTGTACTTTTAGGTATAAAAGCCATTCCCAGTCAAAAGAGCAAATTCCAGTGAACCTTGCCAACACATGGCATTTCTTCTCACAGGTGTAGTAATTCTCTAAATTTTCATAAATAACCAAATACCAGGAGCAGACAGGATTCATCTCATTACCGTATCCCAAACCCCTTGACTGTGTGTTCAAGTTAAACTCTACTTTGAAGCAAGAGAGAAGGATTAAGCCTAGAGTATCCTCTGAAAGTGAGAAAATCAGGATGAAGTAGATACAGCTATAAAATAAATTTGAAAGCAATTCTTGCCACTTTTGGTTGTTAGGCAGGAACAAACATACTGATATACTAACAAAATAAGTACTCAGGATCTGAGAATACATTTTGGAGCAGTATAGTTCATGAGTAGGTCAGAACAGAGAGAAAGGATGTAGGGAACTCCATCGATGAGCCAGCATTTAGAATCCCTTAACACTGATTTCAAGTAAGCTCCCTTTTGGAACTGATGCTTCTGATCTCACTATGAAGTACAAAGCTACAGGCCTGGTAATCTTCATTCAAAATAAAAGTAAAGCTGGATTAGAGCTGAAATTTGAATAAAACCCAAATCTACTTTGGTTTGAAAGTACTGCTTGAAGAGCAGTAGATACTTGTGGAGACTGTAAGTCCTATTGACTGGGACACAGAGAAGTAAGTAAGAGCGTCATGCTTGCTCTGTGCTGTACACTACGCTAATCTTATCTGTGCTTGCTAATGTGATTAGCTCTCACATGGCTGTGAGTCACCACCACCCTTTTTCATTCTTCCAATAAAGCAAAGATAAAAGTCAAGCTTACCAGATTGATTGATGACTGTGGATTTGATCCTAAATCTGTCTGAGTCTTCTTAGTACCAATTTCTGAATTGTATTACATATCTGCTCCTGAAGATTAATGAAGAACACTAACGCCCATACAGATAAAATTTGGAGTGGGTTTCTGTAAAAACGTGTTTTCGTCTGCTCGCTCAGGTCTCATGTTTCCAAATCTTGACACGAGAAGGTCAGCAATTTTTATTATGCAAATATCTTCCATCATTTCCAAATTTTAGGATTCCCACCATTTTCAAGAAATTCTTCATGAAAGATTATGATTCGCAGAAGGTGATGTTAGACTTTCTTTCCACTAAAGGAACTGAATAAGTTTGGACAGGATGGATGCGACCCAGATAAGCATTTGAGGTTTAGCATTCATATCTGTTGAAATCTTCTGCACTGGAATATGGAATTTTAGAAAGCCCTGCTTACTTAATTCTAAAATGATGACATTCTTAATTGGGAGCTAATATTGATGTCTAAGTGTTTCTGCCACCCAGTAGGGTAAGCCAGGAATGACACACCGCAGTTGGCACCCCCCCCCCTTCGTTTTAATTGAACTGTGAATGCAAAATAATGAGCAAGAGAGGTAGACAGAGAAGAAAACTGGATGAAAATTGTGAACAACAATGGCTTGGACACCACAATCAAAGAAATATGAATTCCAAGTGAGCTTCTACTAGCATTTTCTTTGATGGTTGATGTATATAAGCAGTTTCCTTGGCCTGCCTAATTTGTTAATCAGTGAAAATAAAATTGTCATATTTAATAGAAGACCAAAATTCACTTAGGATATATAGGAAATTTATATGTATATTATATTGTTACATACATATGTATATATTCAGGTCACATATCATATAAACTAGTTTTGATCAATACACATTGTTTTCAAACAGTGGAATGTTGAATCTTCTCTGAGTGTGCTTTTATGGTGAACTCCATTCACACTGTGTTTAAGTGATGAAACGTGATTTATAAAAAAAAAACACTTTTTCTTGGCTTTATTTAACTGCTTTTTTTAGCAAACACATAAACAACTAATGCACTGTGAAAAAAATATGTGCTTGGAAGATTTTTCTTTTATTGATGGTGTTTAAATAAGATTTGTTATTTGGTTGTGTGTTAGGCACAGTATCTAACTCTCTTTGCCTGTTTATATTTAAGTATCTCAGAATATAAAAATACCCACACCGAGCCAGCACATGATTTCCTGCTGAATTGTTTTTCACATTTCCAATATAATTATGTTGCAGTTACAAAGAAACAAAGATGAACTCTGCTGAATACCATAGAAACCCACGTTTGTTTATATATATATATATATTGGTGTGAGGGTGACTTCTCAGGGTAACTGATACCTAAAATAAACTTGAAAATATCTAGATATTTATTACAAGTGAATGGCTAGACATGAACCTTAAAGAGCAGTTCCATAACCTATCGATGACCCCTCGCATAAGAATACAAGACCTTAGAGAAAATAACAAGTGCTGGTTTCATTATCTTCTTGTGAACTCTGTCCTATGAATGAGTACTTTTGTCTGTAATGGCATCTATCATAAAGAGCTTTAAGGTCAAATAGACCATTACTAAGCATACCAAATAAATATAGAATATCAGCATGACATATCAGCGATTCTAACCAGGGACAACACAGGTTGTTGAAAGCTTAGTTCTCATCTCCATGGAGCTTCTGTAGAGAAAGAAACAACATTGGGCTATAGTTATGTTGTCCAACTGGAGTTATGACACATGCAAGTTAGGAGGTGATGATGAGTGAGTAGTCCTAATCTTCAGTGACAAAATTTGAAATGTTGCCTAACTATGAAGCTTTTCTGAGGGCTAATCTGATGACAGAAATGGGAATTATTACATCATAAAAGTCTGTTCCCGGCACAAGATTATCAAAACTATTTCATTAATTCCTCATGGCTACATTGTTAAATTTATGGAAAGTACATAAATTTGAGTGCATTATATCTGTGAGATTGAGGTTTATCCTTATTATGCATATGCAAAATTCTAAATGGTTAAGAAATTTTAACTCTAAATTTTGTCTCTATACCTATATTCTTTCATGGGTATTTTGTTCCTTATTCTAAGGAGGAATGAGGTATCCACACGATGGTCTTCCTTATTGGCTTTCTTGTGTTTTGCAAAATGTATCTTGGGTATTCTAAGTTTCTGGGATAATATCTGCTTATCAGTGAGTACATATCAAGTGACTTCTATTGTTATTGGGTTACATCACTACCCCCTGAGCTCGTGTCTCTAGCTGCATATGTAGCAGAAGATGGCCTAATCGGCCATCATTGGGAAGAGAGGCCCCTTGGCCTTGCAAACTTTATATGACCCAACACAGGGGAATGCCAGGGCCAAGAAGTGGGAGTGGGTGGGTAGGTGAGCAGGGGCTGGGGGGAGGGTATAGGGAACTTTTGGAATAGCATTTGAAATGTAAATAAAGAAAATATCTAATTAAAAAAAATGGACCAAGAAAAAAAAAGAAATTTTAAAATTCAGAAAAGTCTAGTCACAAGTTGTTTGCTTGATATCTGCAGAGAAGGTAGGCATAAATCACCACAAACGAACACAAGGTCTCTCCCTTGTTATAATTAGGTCAGAACAGTTTATTAATATTTGCATGTCTTTAAAAATCAATTTTGGGAAAATCATGGAAGCCAAACCGGCTATTGATAAGCCTATATATATATATATATATATATATATATATATATATATATATATATCAATTATAATAATATAACATGTAGGTATATGCAATTGAATAACATCTAGATGCATCTATAAAGGACTTAAAATAAATGGTTACTTGAAATATTGAAAAATAGTGCTTAATATAAACATTTCCTACTTTTGGGACTTATCTTTGATATTCTGTATATAGGGAAAGTATAAGATTCATGATGCTTGTGGATTACTTGGGAAGAAGACCACAAAACATATAAGAGCACATATAAAATTCCATATTTTTAATTCAGTGTAGCTTTCTCTAAGAACCTGACTTAATGTCACACTGCTATGAACACTTTGGGGATGTATTAAGGGTAAATATCTTAAAACCATGTCATTTGCAGTGGTAAAATTCAGATTTAAAAAAATGTTAGTGCTTATAAATCCAGATTGAAAAGTTGGGCTTCATTCTTGAGCTTGCTATATAACTTTTCATCAAGGTGTTCTTCAGTATCCCCTTGGTTGAAGTTACTAACATTTGTTTACGGCTCTTTGATAGCATATTTATGATTGCAGCTTTGTATGATAATGCTGAGCACAGGATTAGGGATGGGAAGTTTTGAGTTGTGATATGTCTATTAAAATCTGACTTTTTTTCATTGGGAAAAATGCTAATTTTTTAGTTTCTGTTAATTATTATAATTTCTATAGTATAATATTCCTAAATTATCATTGAGTCTAATAGATTTCATTCATCAAAAATTGTGTCTAAAAACTTTAGGAAAAGTATTTGAACTATGAGAATTATTTATTCTCTAGGACAGCAATGATATACTAGAATGGGGTATCTTAGAGTCTTGAAATGTTCATGATCTTCAAGCTAAAATATTGTTATAACAGAAAGACATGCTTTGTCCTTTACACTATCCTATAAGTGACAGACGTTAGGAATCTCCATAGTTCTCAGATACATGCTTCAGGTTGGTGAAATTGCTGATTGGCTAATAACGTATGGATTTGTACCTTCTTGATATTTTTTAGACAAAATCACTTTAATTACCAATGGGATGAAAATGAAGATGTATACCACAATAAGAAAAATCACTCATGGATGAATGTTTTAGCATTCTTCAAATATTTTATGTGGGTTAAAGGGTCTCAAAAAACCAAGTTTTGAGAACTGCTACCTTAGGAAGGCATTTATTAACTAAAGTCCTTTGAGGTAATTAGCTTGCAATATTGTGTGACTTTTAAAATGTGGGTTTTATACTGATAGAAGTGCATGTGTCCTTAATATGATTTTGGGTACAGAGCATGGACAGGGTTTGTATATGAAACGTCCTCTACAGGATTAGGTATTAAATGCTCGACTTTCAACTGGTGGACCTATTTGGGGTGTTCTGGAAACATTAGGACATATGAACCATTAAAATCCAAGTCTTAGAATATTAGATAGGGTTCTAGATTCCTTCCCTTCTTATTGTTGCTTGTCCTCTTTAACGTGGATGACCTGCACTTCCACAGAGTCCTGCTGGCATTATGTTTTGTTGGACATTCTGCAAACATGAGCCCAAGCGAATGCACCCTCCTTCAAGTCATTTCTGTCAGATACTTGATAGGAAGGAAGAGTAATTAAAATAATTATATAATACATTTTCAATATTATCTGGCCATCAACACTACGGTGAATGTTAGGCAACTTAAAAAAGACATATTGGCATTTTAATTTACCTTTCTATGTTGGAACAAAAATGGTGGCCTTCATACACATAAAAATTATTTTCAGTCCAGTTAGAGACCAGCCTACTGTTGCTAGATCCCCTTTAAATATGCATTTTTAATTAAAATATTATGACATCATTAAATCACTTCCCCATCCCCTTTCTTCCCTACAGCACCTCCCATGTTCCCTTCATCGAATCCCTTCTATGTCCATTCCCACACTCTCAAGTATCCTCTTTTTCAATATTGCCCCAATATGTAAGAGTATATAATCACAAATATAACAGTAAAACCCACGGAGTTTATTTTTTCTGCTTGTGTGTATACAATTTTAGGTTGGAACTCTTGTATTGGGTGTTAGTACTCTTTCAGAAATGCATGGAGAGATAAGCATGTAGATCATGTAGAGGTGAAAGAAATTCAGCTAGATTTGTAGAGAGAGGGAGAGAGAGAGAGGGAAAGGGAGGGGGGAGGGAGAGAGACAGGGTGGGGGAGAGAGGGAGAGGTTTTCTAAGCACAGATCCTTGAGTGCTTAACCTGGTTGTAACTCTGCTTCTGGACCAGTTAAATAATCTCTGAATAAGGCCATTGCATGCCCAAGATTATCCAACAAGGCCATATACCTTTTATTCCATGTTAAATCCTCTTTTTATTTTCACAAATTTAAAACTGGCTTTGAAAAATTGAAGTAATAACAAAAATGGTTACAATTCTTACCATTCATTCCTTAAGAATACTTTGTTCCGTGCTTAAGCTACAAGTATTTTAGGGAGTGATCTTGTTTTGGCAAATTTACCAATGTCATGGGCATATTATCAATAGCATAAGAATGATAAACATTAGAAAGCTATTGCTTTCTCTTTGCCCTGAAAGACTGCATGGGTAATATTTGACAGCACCAGGCTTTAACACTATATCTTCTTGCTGCCTTAACAATATGGCATAGTACAAAATGCTATTGTCAGATATTGTATGTTTCATAGCATACCAGCAAATTGCTTTATTGCTGTGTCTTTACCCTCAGAGTGTCTAACTAATACATGGCAAAGTTGAAGCTACGACTATTTTTTAAATGTGAAAATAAAGTGGCCATTCTTAATATGCTGAGGACAAACCCCACAATCCTAATGAATTGAGCAAGATAAATGACATTTATAAGAATTAAGACACAGCAGTGGGGCTGGTGAGATGGCTCAGTGGGTAAGAGCACCCGACTGCTCTTCCAAAGGTCCAGAGTTCAAATCCCAGCAACCACATGGTGGCTTACACCATCCCTAACAAGATCTGACACCCTCTTCTGGAGTGTCTGAAGACAGCTACAGTGTACTTACATATAATAAATAAATAAATCTTAAAGAAAAAAAAAAGACACAGCAGTGATGTGTTTTGTAGAAAAGGATAATTTTGGCCCTAATTAGATGGTTCTAAAGTTTGTAAACTGACTGTTTTCTCTTCATAATGGGAAGCCCACAAAATAAGTGTATCAATTAGGCCACTCTGAGGGTTAGCATTGGTGTTTTATGCAAGCAAAATATCAGAGAGCTCAAGCTGCTTTTAAGGTTGTTCATCTTCAAAGGCATTCTGCAATGCTAAGGTTGCTCAGAAGTTTCTATTGTTTTCCTGAGTGAGCTATGTTGACAAAAGATATATATGCTGTAGTTCTTGTCTAGTGACACACATGGTGTGGGTAATTATAGTGTCATCTGTTGATCACAAACAGATTACTACCAAGTTTGAAGAATGAATATTTCACCTGGAAATTGTAAGGCTGTTTCCACATACACTCAGAGAGATACCATAAGAAATCACCTTATAAACATTTTTTTTTTTTTTTGGACTGTAGAATTTACATCATTTGTGTCTCTACAGTCCCTAGAAACAGGATGTCTTTGTTCAGCGTGCATCCTTTCCTTAATCTGCAGATTTTCCCAGAGCACATCAGTGAACCTCAGAGACCATTGTGCCTTGTTAGTCTAAGGACTGAACCTGTATTAAACAATGGTAGGATCACTGTAACACAAATCTCTTCTTCATACCATACATAACTTGTGAAAGTGCGAGCTGGGATATTGTATAATTTTCTTATATGCAATATTGAAATGAGACCTTTAAATAGGTAAATTCTGTTAACACCAATTTCTAAAAAATATATAATATATTCAGGAACCCACCTAATTTCATCAAGTGTAAAGATCACATTTTGTGATATTTAAATGTTCACCCAGATTGTCTTTTTATTACCAATAAACTATATGTATTTATACATCATCTGGATATTTGTCATAGAACATATTTTGTTCTCTAATTTGAATCAAAGTCTTTCCTGTTTAGGGAAGCCATTTTCCATCATTCTAGAAAATCAGACTCAGATTTTTCTCTGTTTTTAATTTTCAAGATTATCATTTAATTGTAACATTTCTCTCTTTCCTTTCTTTCCTCAAACCTCTCCTATATGCCTCTTCCCATTCTCCTTCAAATTCTTACCCTCCCTTTATATTGCTATTGCATGCATATATGTATTTGAGTTTTTGAAAAGGGGTGAAACCTCTTTTTAAAAATTGATACCAGTGTATGGTTATACTCATTTAAATATGATACAAAATTCTGTTGATTTTGCATATTTTAATATAATAAACTTTCTTCTTATGTTGTGTGTAAAGCTTATGTTGTGTGTATATTGCTTTTCTAACCTCAATCTGAGAACATTATTTGGGGCATTTTTAATATAATGATAAGGTATCTGAAAGCAAAAACGGGAAGTTAAAAAAACTAGCATTTTATCCATAGAAAGCCAATAACAGGTATGGAAAAGGCTGAATGGCTATTTCTGTTAATTTGATGAATTCTAGGAAAAATAAACCTTAATTTTTCATTTACTAACTCTTTAGTAATGTAGCTCGAATGACAGTAATCTCAGTTAGCAACAAGATGGCAAGCTGAGGCATCAGTTTGTGGTATTTTAATGGTGTCTTTCAATCTTTCAGTCCTCTGATATGTTCATCCTTTTTCCAAAGAAGTTAATTCCCAAGATCTATTATATAGTTAGGCATTTGATTTAAGCACTTGATTTAAGTGACAAAAAATATTTTAACATGCATTACTACTGTATTCCCATGTCTATTTAATTCATAAAGGTTAGAAAGGTTCTGCAGGAAATTTATTTGCAAAATTCAATAAGATGATGGAGATGGTATCTTCATGTATCCAATTTATTGCTCTTTACAAATATTTTATTAAATCTTGAAGCACCTCTCAGGTATGTAAAGGGCAGACATAATTAGACCCATTTGTCAAATGTAGGAAATTAAGATAAAAAGACAAAATAAATCATTTTCCTGAAACTGTAGTAAGATGCTTGACTAAGCCTATCAGTGTCTATGACTGCAATGTTGCTTCTGAAATATTAGAACATCAGTTCTCAACATCATTTAGTCATTGTGATTGAAATCTTTAGTATGATGGAAAGTATTTATATCCATATGTATATTATATCCATACTTCAAAACATGAATGTTATATATCCCGGAGTAGTGGGACATTGTACACATTAATGGAATTGTTGAAGAACTGATGACCTGTTAATTCATTTGGCTGCAGCATGTTGCTCATCTTTAGATGCTTGCTAAATATATCTTTATCCCCTATATTTCTCTTTAAAAACCACAACACAAGAGAGTAGGGGGCACGGAAGTTCAGGAACACAGCTGTGCTGACGCTAAGTGTAATGTAAAGTAACATTAGTCTAACATATCTGCAGATATGAACACCATGTAAGCACTTCATCATGTGAATGGTTAACAGTTCATAAGGATGGTTGAAATTAGCCTCACTTTCCTAAGGATGAATTGCACACATTTGAAAACCATCTATGGAAGAAAGAAAAAACAGGAAGCAAAGTGAGAGGCAGTCTTTGGTGTGATGGAAGACTCTGCTCATTTCTCAGGGAGCCTCTCTGGCTTCTTCTCATCTCCCTTTAAAGTCCTTTTCTAAGGAGTGGACTTTTAGACTAGAGCTCTCCTTTCTGTTTGTGTGTTTTTGTTTTTATTTTGTTTTGTTTTCCTTGGTTTTGAGATGGAATATTTCTATGCAGCCCTTGTTATCTTGGGCCTCACTCTATAGACCAAGTCTGACTTCAAACTTATAGATACATATGACTTTGCCTCCCAAGTGCTGGAATTAAAGGCATGCTCCACCACTGTCATCCAGCTATGCACAGAGCTCTTTGTTAATGCTTTGTCTATGCAACCTACTTGTTTTGTGCCTATGAGAATTTCACCTGATATTCCTGAGCTCCAGTTCCCTTCTTGGGGAAAAGTGAATAATGCCAAGGGCATATGCCTGACTGAAAGAGGAAAGGCCATGCTTGAGCACTGATCTACACAATTGCCAATTGGCATGATCAACATATATAATAGAATTTGTGTTTGTCATATGTTTTACTGCTGCAGATATGCCTTTATTCATTTATTATTTCACATGTGAAAATCTGTGAAAACTAGCAATAGCACTCCCATTTTTAAAACATCTTTGAAACTCTTCCTTCATTCTCCCTTATTTTACAAAAAAGAAAAGTTTATAAGAACATATCTTTTCCTAAGAAATCTTCAAACTATTTACTCCTTGTGAATTTTTTCTATTTCATTTAAGTTAAATCTTTAACCTAAAAATGATAAATGCTCCTTTTTTTTCCCATTCTGTCAGTTGTGCATTCTCACAGTGGTTGCTTCGTCTGAACACTTGCACAGAATGGAAATGTGGGAGAAAATATGCATAAAATCAAGCCAGAGACAATCAGAGATTTCCTCTCCAACTCGAGGTCCCCACAGTATTTTCTTCCAGCTAATATGTACTCTGCAGACTTGGAGCTGGGTTTTGTGATTTACATGGAAAGATCAATGGGGTGCCTTGCAGAGGAGACCATACAAATAGTCTTCCATTCTAAAGCCAGAAAACCCAGAGGTGGTAGATGTGAGCCTCCTGCTTTTAGGTTATTGTTTGGACAGAAATGCCATCAGAGCTGTCTGAATGAATAATGTTATCTGCTCTGACCCTGGCAAGAGTGTCTGCAGTTCATGGCATTCCCTGCTGCAAATGGTTGGAAACCAGAGATTGCCTGGAGGAGCTGGCCCAATAGATGAAGAAAGAACAGGCAGTGGTGCACAGCGCTTATGACCATAGACACGGGACAGATCCAGGAAACAAGAGATTTTGGAGTTTTATGCTCTGATTAAGCTCACATTGGAACTGTGGCACTTAGAAGATGTGTAATACACCCCACTTACACTGCTCCTATAAGATGAGGGTATCCAAATGATGTTATTCTTTCTGCAAGGCTGCTGCATTGTGATGGGATGCATACCATTTTTGACTGCCAAATACCTGTAGACACTGTATCTCAAGCTTAATGTACCCAAGAATTATCTGGGGATCTTGTTAAAACACAGATTTTTATTCCCTAAGTCTGGGGTGCAGATTCTGCATATCTAATCAGCTTCTAGTGATGTTAATATTACCCATCAGCAGACTGACTCCAGAAACAAAGTCCTATTCATTTTAAAAACATCTTTGATACTTATACACTTTTCATAGTTATCACAAAAAACCTTTGTTACTCATCAGGTGTTTTAGTTAACTTGTGGGATTAGTAAAGTACAGATTACTTGGTCCTTCCTTCTGAGTTTCTGCATTTGTTTCATCTGTATTAGAGACTGAGAGTTCACATATTTATGTGATATTTTTAAAGAGATGTTCATACTGTAATTGAACCATTCATTCCAAACACTGACCTGCGACTATTCTTCTAAATACTAAAATACTATTTCCAAAGATTAAAAGGAATAATATAAGTAGGACATTTAAAAAATGAAATATTCAGTGTAAATAATTATGTATTTGTTTACAGTTGGAAGAAATACTAGAAAATTCCTATGGGCTTTTCTAGTAGATTAATCCAGTTCTGGTATCTTGATTTTCATAGTAAGAGATTACAATCAAGGTACTCCTATGATTCATGAAACTGGCTTTATTCAGTTATTCCTATATTTCTCACATATGGTTCATGTTTATGGATAGTGCTATTCAATTTTACCGTATGCATAACTATGTGTGCTTGTGCATAATTACTGTGACTTAGACACAGTGCTACCAACAAAGTTCCACAGTCAGCCTTCTTCCTAATCCATTTTTTTTCATAATACTTAGAACCAATAATCAGTTCCCAATCTTTACAATGTTAAAATTTTAGTTTTCCTCAGCAGGAGAATGTAATATTCATGTTAAACATTTTACAACTTGTTATATCCTGGACTGCAACATTGTATTCATAGACATTCAAACAGGAGATAATATATTTACTATTTAATAAGCTCTCATATGATCCTAATATTTGTTCAAATGTTGCCTAGAATAAAAAAAAGTGCCTAGCTTCAGAGAATGTTTATAACTAAGTGTATTATATATATGAATCCTTCTTTCCAGTGTCAAAACTTAAATGTATAAGTAAGGAAATTAGATCTTAATATGAAAGTTATTTTAAAGGGGTAAGTTTTAGAATTAAATTTCTATGTATCTAGGAAATGTCCAACTTGATCCTGAGTCAAATGATAACTTCTTCATACTGTAAGCATGGATGCTGTGTATACTTTGGGAGAAGAAATTTTATATATATTTAAATATATATATTTAAATATATATATATATATATATAATATATATATATATATATATTCTTTCTTCTGTTGCATTTTTTTTTGGTTGTTCAAAAGTAAGCTGAATCGAACTAGAAAGATAGTTATTTACTTTTCTTTTAAAAGAAAGAATTTAACTAGAATTAATAAATTAAAAAATACATCATATGTATTAAATATGTACTTTAAGAAACATTATATGAAATAAATATTGTAGAAAATGTCTGAGTTTTTGTTCCATACTTTAAAAGAGCTTTGTGTTAAATTATGTATTTAAAAATTACCCTTTGTTTTGAAAACACAAAAAAAAGAATTTAAAAAATGTGTTTTTTTGTTCTCCTTCTTCCCAAAGACCAATCATGTGAATAAATAATGTTAATGGGTTTTTAAATTAAAAATTATTTAAAATGCACATTTCAAATACTTTTTATTTACTCAAGGTTAAAAATTCAAAAGCTTTACTAGATATAGCTTATTCTTCCTTATACATGAAACTGTACTTAATAACTAATAAGACAAGTGATCAACACGGCCTAGTAAAACGAATTAGAAATCCCACTTAAATATTTAAAAACTTCAATGCATAAGTTACGATTTGAAAATTAAATGATAATGTCTGGTATTGAATAAAAAATAAACACTAGAAATCAGTTGATTTGTTAAACTCTATAATCTGATCACCCCCATGGTCATCTAATTTCTTATTCGTGTAATATCCACTAAGAAGACCTGGATAAAGGGTGCAGGGTTCCTGTAACTCATTCAAGTAAGACAAACGGATTGTTGTGTCTCTTCATCTCCGAAAAGGGCTCTAAAGTCTGACATGCTCTCTGTGATTTCGCGCCGTCTGATTTCCAGAAGTAAAAATGCTACGTACATGACAAAGACTAAACCTGTCACTTCTTGTGGCTAGTCAGCTGGAAGCTGACACAGCATGATGTCTGCCATCTTTGAGTGCTAAAGCAGTGCTAGACACCGGGTTCAATGGAAGCAGCTCAATGGGATGAGGGTTAAAAAGAGTATTATGTCACATTTTCAGATAAATCGAACCCATCTGTGGCCTCAATTATTTGTATTCCTTCAAAGAACGTCCTGATGTCTTGACTTACCTTAGCATCCAAGTCAGGCTTCATACCTAGCGTTTCCTCATACAAATCAAATAAATGTGTGTATCAGGGGTGTCAGAGAAGGCCAAGCGCTGGAGCACGGTTCCCACCTGAAGATTTTTGAGCTAAATGGATGTTTCCTGCCTACCACAGGTTCAGAGTCCATGGGTGACACTGGGTGGGGATAATTCTAGAGACACCATTATCAGTATGGGAATAGCGGAAAGTGACAAATAGTTGTTACCAGTAAAGGACCACTCATGAATTCAATTTACTGCATATTTAAGGATCCTTGATCAGCATAGTTCCAGTTTATTTCTGCTCTCAGACCTTGAACTGTGTCTTAGATGATCTTGGTTGTATTTTCTTGATCATTGCTGCTATTCTTTTTCTAAATTCTGTTTCCACTGGAAGTCTCTTCTCAGTCCACTTCTTGCTTATAAGTGAATGCAGGTTCCTTCTTACCCTACTTAATAGGTAGCAAGATCTAAATTCCTCCAATATTTGAAGAAAACACTCTTTGCTTTAAATGACATCATAAGGAGACCCCCATCAAGTTTCCTCACCATTTATTGGTCCTATACTAATGTTCTCCCAGGTTTTTTATTTTGCTTTGTTTTGCTTAGTTTTACATTTTCCCTCGCTTCTCAGTGCATCCATCTCCTTTCTGCTACCTGGTCCCTAAGCTATTATCATACAGTTTAGCTTGTCATTACAGCAGTAGCAATTACATTTAGTCATTAAAAGCTGTTTTAGTTTACTGCTGCTTAACAGACAATATCATGGAATGTTGTGAGATAAAATAGCAAAACTGTTGAACTTAAAAGTCTGATCTATAGGCAGGACTTATCAGTGTCAGCTTGTTGTTGAAGAATTTGGCACTAGCTAAATTGTTTGAAAATAGTTGGCTAGCATTTCTAAGGTCGATCACTCAATACAGTTTGCAAACTGTTGTTGTGAAGTGTCCCTCAAAGAGATGGCTTGGGACTGAAGAAATCCAAAATAAAGCATCAATGGAGATTGCCTAGTATTGCTATTCAGGTTCCAACAGATTCATCAAATGGAACCAGAATGGGACTTCAGTGACTTTCAAAACTCCACACTAAGAGATGGCAAAGCATCATTTCTGTCATACATACAGCCTCGTGAACAAAGTTCTAGAAACATGATACTCCACACTTTATTAGTAGACATACCTAAGAACTTAGACGCCACATTTTAAAACTGTCATATTAATTTTAACAATAAAAAAGAAGTCCGGATCCCAAAATGGTGGACCTCTCACTGTTCCAGAAGGACCTGACTGAGGACACAGACAGGCCCCTGGACATCGTCTCACAAGATAACCCTTGGGGAGGCTGGACAAGTATGCTGCATGTAAGAAAGTATTTAACAGACAGATGGTGGCCTGGAGTTGGCTGGATACTCTGAGGGAAGTCTGCAATGATGAGAAAGACTGCATTGCTCTCTTGGAAAGAATTAGCTGATTAGCTAATGACAGAGAAACCAACTGAGAGCAGTGCTGATGGAACAAGTGCCACACATTGCTCTGTTTTGTCAAGAAAACCGGCCTTCTATACCATAGGCTTTTTCCAAGTACTAACTACCAATTGTGGTTAGATACCTAGCAGACCAGAATAACCAGGTGAGGAAAACCAGTCAGGCAGCTTTGCTGGCTCTGTTGGAGCAGGAGCTGATTGAGTGATTTGACTTGGAGACCAAGGTGTGCCCTGTCCTCATATACCTGACTGCCCCAGACAGCAATGATGATGTGAAGACAGAGGCTGTGGCTCTAATGTGCAAGATGGCCCCCATGGTTGGGGACGACATTACCGAGCATCTCATCCTTCCCAGGTTTTCTGAGATGTGCTGCAACTGTTGAATGTTTCATGTCAGGAAGGTCTGCGCTGCCAATTTTGGAGATATTTGCAGTGTAGTTGGCCAGCAAGCAACAAAAGAAATGTTGCTGCCCAGATTCTGATAATGTGTGGGGCGTCTGAAAGGCCTATGCTGAGTGCTTCATGGCTGTCTCCTGTGCAACATGTCAAGAAATCCGACGGACAAAGTTATCAGCACTATTCCTTCATGTTGGGTTCGCCCAGCAGTCTTTCAGTCTCTGGGGGCCTTTCATATCCACATTTGCTAATCCATCAATCTCGGGCCAGTGCTTTAAAGATGAGAGCAAAAGCTCGGAAGATTCCTCAGCAGAAGACAAAGACAGGATGAGAGATAATGCTGTCGTAGAATTGCATCGCAGGCCAGAGGACGCTCCTTCAGACCCCAGTGCCCCTCACTCCAGTGCTGGAGAGCACACTCGAAGGCTGTGCTGCCAAGACACCTGGGGACTCTGCAGGTGACTTGCATGCTCCAGTGGACAGCTCCTTACTCTGTACTTTGTCCACAGAGTCTCCTCAGGAAGCAGCTAGCAATGATGAGAATGGTAGAAAGCCTGATACCAATAGCAAGTGTGCGTCCCAGACGCTGGCACCAGCTCCCCAGAGGCCACTCCCTTAGACCAGGACATGTTCAACTCCTTCCATTTCTGGAGGACTCTTCTACCTAAAATAGATCTTGATAAAGAGCTCCAACAGGACCCCGAGGAGAGACTCAGCCCAGAGAGAACAGGAGATACCCCTGCAGCCCCTGTATCAGGCTCTCCCAATATCACCATGGCTACCCGGAAGGAACTAGAAGAAATGATAGAAAACCTTGAGCCGTGAATGGATGACCCTGACCCTTGACAGACAGAACTGACACTGCTTGAGGGAGACTTGTGAGACCCTAGCATCGGACATGTAGTGGAAAGTTCGAAGAACTCTACCCTCCTTCATGAGCTTGCAGTGATTCTTGTACACCAGCTGACAGTGGCAGATGTGGTTCCAATTCTCAATGGATTTTTTAAAAAGACTTCGATGAAGTCAGGATAGGTGTTCTTAAACACTTGCATGACTTTCTGAAGCTTCTTCGCATTGATAAAACAAGAGAGTACCTTCATCAGCTCCAGGAGGTTTTGGTGACAGACAACAGTAGAAATTGGCGCTTTGGAGCTGAACTGGCAGAAGAGCTGATTTTATTTCTAGAATTATATAGTCCCAGAGATGTTAATGATTACTTACATCCCATTGCTCTGAATCTGTGCGCAGACTAAGTTTCTTCAGTCCATTGGATTGCCTACAAGTTGGTCAGTGAAATGGTGAAGAAACTCCACACAGCAACACCACCAACATTCGGAGTAGACCTCATCAGTGAGCTGGTAGAGAATTTTGGCAGGTGTCTAAAATGGGTCTGGTCGAGAAGCCTTTGTCTTTGTCTGCCAGTCTGTCATTGAAGATGACTGCCTCCCCATGGACCAGTTTGCTGTGCACTTGATGCCACATTTGCTGACCTTGGCAAATGACAGGGTTCCCAATGTTAGAGTGCTGCTTGCGAAAACCCTGTGACAGACCCTGCTGGAGAAAGAGAACTTCTTAGCCTCTGCCAGCTGTCACCAAGAGGCCGTGGAACAGACAATCATGGCCCTGCAGATGGACCGAGACAGATGTCAAGTACTTTGCAAGCGTCTGCCCCTCCAGTACCAAACTCTCTGAAGATGCAATGAACACAGCTTCCTCCACCTACTGACCCACGGTGTCCGTCCTGCATCTGCAAGGGTCTGGCCTCGACTGCCTATGCCACTGGGGACAGCTTTAGTGGGGGCCTTCCTCCAGTCAAATCATTTGCAGGTGCATGTTGCTTACTCCCAATACCAGTGGTTTTAAGAGTCAAGAGAAAGTACAGTAAACACTATTATCTTATCTTGACTTAAGGGAAAGTAAATCTCAGAGGATTATAATTGTCACCAAAGCCTTAACTCGTTACTTCATCTTCCTGACTGAATGGCTTGAACTGGCAGAGCATTTTCCCTTCGGAAGGATGAGGTTCCCAGAGACCTGCATTGTTTTCTTCTGGTTTTATTTAACAGCTGATAAATGACATTCTTATGGCCAGAAGGTGGATATGCATCAGACAGGAAAGGCCTTGAGTATTAGCCCAAGCATTTCTTTTATGTGCTGAGCCTGTTCAGCTCCTTGCCCTGCCCAGTCCAGCCCTAAGTGTGAATAGTTCTTGGCGAGTATAAATGACAAAGGAGTTTTTCCTCTCCTAAGGGCTTGATGTTAACAATAAATAGAATCTGATTTTGACTCCTAATGCAGCACATTGCTGCAGCACATTGCTGTAACCATTTACAGAATGTTTGCAGAATCTCTCCTGATTTTTTTTTTTTTTTTCATGCCGGTCACGACCTGAAGGGAATTTCTTAGCATGAGTATTGTGTCAGGTATTTTTAACTTGATCATGGTCAGCTCTGAGGTGCAACTTTTTCTTCCTGTGCTTACACTCCTGTGACCACTCTGGGGTACGTGCAGCCTTAATCATGCTGTTAGAACTGTTGTGGTACAAGTTCCAAATAGACTTTATTATTAGGATCTAAAAAAATAAAAGAAAAAGTCCATTAACAAAGTGTATTTTATGTTCTCAAAACATTTTTAAATAAAAAGTAAGTGAAACATTTTATAGATTTGTATGAATACAAAATCCTAAAAAATAATTCTTAATTAAAAGTAATTTTTATTTTGAATAATAACAAAATTATATCATTTTACCCCTTCTCTCCATTATCCTTTCCAAATGTATGGCCTATTTCTTCATTAATAAACATTTCACATAAATATGTTTTTATATATATATATATATATATATATATATATATATATATATATTGTGGGTATTATGTAAGTTAAACCTGCTCAGTGTGTATGATGTTACTCAAATTCATATTTTCAGGGATGACCATTTGGTATCAAATAACCAGTGTGTTTCTCTCTGAAAAATCATGTATCTAATGCATCAGAATGCCTACATTCACATTTCTTTACCCAGCATTCTTTAACTCCCTTGGTCCTTTGCATGGGGTTGAGCAAGATAGAGAACATTTGTGTGCCTTACCTGTCTCTTTAAAAGCCCTTTTTGATACTTTTATGCCTTGTCATCACCTATAAGAAATTCTAACTTAGGACTTTGCTTTCTAACCAGCCTGTGATCAGGTAATGTTTCTCAAATTCACACAGTTTCTTATATCTTTACTCTGTAAATAGGCAATATTAATAATATCTTTCACTCCCAATGCAGAGGAATCTGTGATGATCAATAAAGAAGTTGCTGAAAATAGGAAAAACAGTGAATGTTGACAGGAATGGCAGTGGAATCTATAAACTGAGCCAAAAAGTAAATTTCAGGCATCAGCTGGGACCGTTATCAGAAAGGAGGCAGAATGAGGTGACTTATGTGTAGGCAGATAGTTGGGTCTGTGTTCACCAACCTCCTCAGATATGAAGAAGCACTTTAACTAAACCCAGACAGAGCTCATGTCTCTAGCTGNATATGTAGCAGAAGATGGCCTAGTAGGCCCCCATTGGGACGCCAGGGCCAAGAAGTGGGAGTGAGTGGGTAGGGGAGCAGGGCAGGGGGAGGGTATAGGGGACTTTCAGGGCACCATTTGAAATGTAAATGAAGAAAATATCTAATAAAAAATTGAAAAAAATGAAAATTTTAAAAAGTATGATTTTTTTTTTTTACAACCACCTGATGTGATCTCAATCTAGATGAGTGTGAGGATACATATGGGGACACATTTATGAAAAGATAACAATGAGTGATGATAGAAACACAGTTTACTTCAGACATCAGGAGTTGCCCAGTACATTATGTTAAATATTTCCCCACCACAGAATTGCTACCTGATGAAGGGAGTCTGTGTTCCCAGAACCTGAACTGAAGATGTATCTCAGGGAAGTGACATGGGATAATCATATGTCATAGTGTATCAACTAGTGTGTGTGTTTGTGTTTGTGTGTGTGTGTGTATGTGTATGTGTGTATTGTGGGGGGCTGTGGGGGGTGAGTGTCACTGCACTCCATAGTAATATATGAAAATATATGTACTTATGTGTGTTAACTCATCATTGTATAATCATATATTAAAATGTAAGCACTCGTGTGTATGACAGAGAGAGAGAGAGAGAGAGAGAGAGAGAGAGAGAGAACTCACTCACTGAATAGCCCATATCTAATGCATCAGAACGCCTGCATTCACATCTATGTAGGGGAATGTGTGTGGGTAGTCTCTTAAAATCTAAATGCAAATGGTTCCCTCCCATAGAACTTTGAGATTTCTTTTACTTTTCTATATGAGATTTTTTGCTGAAGAATTTCTTTAAAGTATTTTCAAGGATTTTGAAAGTGATTTTACAAAAGGGGATGATGACATGTGAATTCAAATGTACTCTAAACATTTGGCAATAGGAAAATTTTGCAGATTTTGTGAATGCTTTAAAGATGCAAGTGTGGCAGAAAAAAATACAAGTGATATTGCTTGCATCTCCAATGTTAGGGACTACATATGAATACATGTCAGCAGTTGTGAGACTGGGAAAAAAATGTTGATGTCATTACTGTCCCATGAGACAAATATGTCTATAATTTATCCTGATTAAAATCTGTTGCATGGATAGTTCATACATTATGAAAATAGGTTAAATAATATGAGAACAAACCATATGAACTCACAACTTGGAAATAACTATGATTAGAAAACAATATACATATATTTTTACAGTGTTGTCATGAATATTTTAAATAATGATCATGTAACTTAAGTTTTCATTTCCTCTTGCCATGCAAGGAAAATTATAAGTATATTCATAAGTGATATTGCATTACACATTGATAGTATAATTTGTATAAATTTAATTTTACCTGAAATAAAAATAATAATTTGTTATATTATTTCCTTCTGTTTTGAAATATCTAACTGTAAGAGGTAGTATAGAACTGAACTATGTTACACCATAAATATATAAACTCATGTGCATATACATATGTAGCTATATGTTGGTATATAATCATTGTATATATATATATATATATATATATATATATATATATATGCGCACAGGATTTTCAATGTGCTGGTTCATTTCATTCTCTTCTGGGTATTAAAAATAATCTTAGCTTCTAGTGAAATTATAAGTAGTTTACAATTGTTACTCACATACTGACAATTGGCATTTTTTTGATCAATACTTTCTACTGTCTACAAGCCTGAGTTTATCTTGCATATGTAATCTAGCTTTCACAAAGTTTTCTTAAGATGAGAATGGTTTCATTTGCCTCATATTATCATTATGTCATAACTTTGTAAATTAGACTATTTTCTATAAAGTACACACATGGATGAAAGGGGCATTATTTATGTGACTTATTAAATAAGCTAAATGTTCATCTATTCATCAATATTTTTGTCTATCAATTACATTTTTTAATTTTTATACAGATTTATGAGCATTTATCAACTCTTCTTTATGAAAAAAAGTTGCCTATTGCTTTTGAAAACTTACAGATTTTTTTTTACAAAATATATGACAATTAGAAAGAATGCAAATTATGTCCTCGGACTAAGGTCCAGAAATTTATCTTCCCTGTAATCAGTATAAATACCTTTTTCAGTGTCTTCATCTTGACTATAGTTACATTTCACTGATTTAATTTTCATTAACTAAGTGTAAGTTAGAGGTACGTAGAATACTATCATTGTAACACCTGGCAGAAGTTGAAGTAAAAGCACCCACTTTCATGCCACCACAATCCCTATGCTGGTAATTTCCTTAAAAACTGTATTTGTCATTTTATAAAGTGTCCTTACAGTACTCCAAGAGCTGGCATAACATGGCAGTAAAAGAATGAAGAAATCACACACATACACACACACACACACACACACACACACACACACACACACACACATACACACACTCACAGAGAGACAGAGTGACATACANACATACACACACTCACAGAGAGACAGAGTGACATAGAGAGAGAGAGAGAGAGAGAGAGAGAGAGAGAGAGAGAGAGAGAGAGAGAGAAAGGCAGGGAGAGAGGAGAGAGGAAAGACGAGAAGCTTCTGGGATCAGTAGGGTGGGGTCATCTTATGGAGAAGCTGCCTAACGCTGGAAACTCAGGGTGTATATGATATATAGTTGTCCATGAAGGTGGGGTCATAGAGCTAAACAAGGATGCAGAGTTATTATATACATGTAAACACTGAGGCGGATTATTATATAAGTGAACAAAATAACTGGTTTAATTAATCTCAGAACTAGAAGTCTCTTACAGAAGAATAGCAATCTGATCATAAACATCCAGAGTGAACAAGCTAAAGTAGGTATTTTCTACAAACACTGTCAACAATCAGGAACCATCTGGCTGAGCCTCAGCAAAAGAAGGCTTTGCTATTCCTGTGCTTCTGAAACATAGGTCCTTGGCCTGTGCCTTTGTTAAAAGCGCATATTCATTAATTATTTAATCATTCCTTACAGTAAAAACCACAGTTTTGTCTTCACTAACTGGATTTAAATTATAATGTGTAACATATAGTATGAGCTGATGTTTAATGATTCAACTCTACTTATATCATAAAATCTGTATTTATGTTGTCTTAAATATCACTTTTAGTGTTAAGAAAAATTTTGCGTGTGACCAAATCCTTAAGAACTCTATTTATGGTCCTCCATCTGCACCCCAGAACAGAGGCTGATCCACAGCCCACTATGCACAGGTCCCGCCAGGAGAGATCTGTTCTCCCAGGAGTGTTTTCACTACAGGACTCAGGGATGAGATACCCACTTTCTCTCCAATAACTGACTGGAGTTGTGCAGTGAAGCTGTGCAAGAACAGTGTGGCAGCTGGGACAGGATCCTTCTGGTTTGCCATCTGAACCCAGAGATTGGGCTGTTCCAGAGCCCTCTGTTTACAAGTTCTGCAAGGAGAGAGCTGGTCTCTCAGGAGTGCTGACACAGGCTTACAGACCCACAGGAGGAACAAGCTACAGCCAGAGACAGGAAGAACATATAACACCAGAAATGACCAGATGGTGAAATACAAACACAAGAATCTTAACAACAGAAACCAAGACTGCTTGGCACCATCAGAACCCCCAGTTCTCCCACCACAGCAAGTTCTGGATTCCCCAACACACCAGAAAGGCAATATTTAGATTGAATATCATATATCAAAATGCTGATAGAGGATTTTAAGAAGGACATAAATAACTCCCTTGAAGAAATGGCAGGTAAACAGGTAGACGCCCTTAAGAGGAAACACAAAAATCCTTTAAAGATTTACAGGAAAACACAATCAAACAGTTGAAGTAATTGAACAAAACCATCCAGGATATAAAAATGGAAGTAGAAACAATAAAGAAATCACAAAAGGAGACCGCTCTGGAGATAGAAATCCTAGAAAAAAGATCAGGAGTCATAGATACAAGCATCACCAAGAGAATGCAAGAAATTGAAGAGAGAATCTCAGGAGCAGAAGATACTATAGAAAACATTGACAAAACAATAAAAGAAAATGCAAAATGCAAAAAGATTCTAACTCAAAACATTCATGAAATCTAGGATACAATGAGAAGACCAAACCTAAGAATGATAGGTATAGAAGAGGGTGAAGATTCCCAACTTAAAGGGCCAGTAAATATCTTCAACAAAATTATAGAAGAAAACTTCCCTGTCCTAAAGAAAGACATAACCATGAACATTCAAGAAGCCCAAATAGATCACATCCGATAAGAAAGTCCTCCTGACACATAATAATCAGAACAACAAATGCACAAAACAAAGAAAGAATATTAAAAGCCGTAAGGGAAAAAGGTCAAGTAACATATAAAGAATGACCTAGTAGAATTATACCAAACTTCTATCAAAAACTATGAAAGCCAGAAAATCTTGGACAGACATCATACAGATTCTAAGGGAAAACAAATGCCAGCCCAGGCTACTATACCCAGCAATACTCAATAACCGTAGATGGAGAAACCAAGATATTCCATGAGAAAAACAAATTTATACAATATCTCTCCACAAATCCCACCCTTCGAAGAATCATGAATGGAAAACTCCAACACAAGAAAGGAAATTACTCCCTAGAAAAGGCAAGAAACTAACCTTCAATTAAGTAATCAAAAAGAAGACCACAAAAATGATAATTCCACCTCTAACAAGAAAAATAACAGGAAGAAACATTTTTTCTTAATATCTCTTAATATCAGTGGACTAATTCCCCAATAAAAAGACAAGACTAACAGACCAGATACATAAACAGAACCCAACATTTCACTGCATACAGGAAACCCACCTCAGTGAAAAAGACAGACACTAACCTCAGAGAAAAAGGCTTGAAAACAATTTTCCAAACAAATGGTCCCAAGAAACAAGCTGGAGTAACCATTCTAATACTGAATAAAATCGACTTTCAATCTAAAGTTATCAAAAAAGACAAGGAGGGACACTTCATACCCATCAAAGGTAAAATCTACTAAGATGAACTCTGATTATCTATATTCCTAATTCTAGGGCACCCACATTCATAAAAGAAACTTTACTAAATCTCAAAGCACACATTGTACTGCACACAAGAATAGTGGGAGACTTCAACACCCCACTCTCAGCAATGCACAGATCATGGAAACTGAGCCCAAACACAGACACAGTGAAACTAACAGTTGTTATGAAACAAATGAATTTAACATATATCTATAGAACATTTTATACTAAAACACAAGGATATACCTTCTTCTCATTTCCTCATGGTACTTTCTCCAAAACTGACAATATAATAGGTCACAAAACAGGCTTCAACAGATACAAGAATTTTGAAATAATCCCATATATCCTATCAGATCACCACAGACTAAGGCTGATCTTCAATAACAACATAAATAATAGAAATCCCACATACACATGGAAGCTGAACAAGATTCTACTCAATAACTTGATCAAGGAAGAAATAAAGAAATTAAAGATAATTTAGAGTTCAATGAAACTGAAGACACAACACACCCAAACTTATGGGACAGAATGAAAGCAATCCTAAGAGGAAAACTCATAGCTCTGAGTGCCTCCAAAAAGAAACTGGAGAGAGCATACACTAGCAGCTTGACAGCACACCTGAAAGCTCTAGAACAAAAAGAAGCAAATTCACCCGAAAGGAGTAGTCAGCAGGAAATAATCAAACTCAGGGCTGAAATCAAATAAGTGGAAACAAAAAGAACTATACAAAGAGTCAACCAAACCAGGAGCTGGTTCTTTGAGAAAAATCAACAAAATGGGTAAACCCTTAGCAAGACTAACTAGAGGGCACAGAGACAGTCTCCTAATTAACAAAATCAGAAATGAAAAGAGAGACTTAACAACCAAATCCAAGGAAATCCATAAAATCATCAGACTCTACTACAAAAGCCCATACTCAACAAAACTGGATAATCTGGATGAAATGAACAATTTGCTAGACAGATACCAGGTACCAAATTAAATCAGGATCAGAGAAATGATTTAAACAGTCCCATAACCCCTAAAGAAACAAAAACAGTCATTAATGGTTTCCAAATAAAAGCAAAAGCCCAGGACCAGATGGGTTTAGTGCAGAGTTCTATCAGACCTTCAAAGAAACCTAATAGAAATTCTCCTCAAACTATTCCACAAAATTGAATCAGAAGGTACTCTACCCAATTCATTCTATGAAGCCACAATTACTCTGATACCTAAACCACACAAAGTCCCAACAAAGAAACAGAACTTCAGACCAATTTCCCTTATAAATATTGTTGCAAAAATACTCAATAAAATTCTATCAAACTGAATCCATGAACATATCAAATGACCATCCATCATGATCGAGTAGGCTTCATCCCAGGGATGCAGGGATGGTTCAATATATGGAAATTTATCTATGTAGTCCACTATATAAACAACCTCAAAAACAAACAAACAAACAAACAAAAACTCATATCTCATTAGATGCTGAGAAATCATCTTTTAAAAAATCCAACACCCCATAATAATAAAAGTCTTGGAAGGATCAGGAATTCAAGGCCCATAAGTCCATAAGTAAACATATTAAACGCAATATACATCAATCTAATAGCCAACATCAGGCTAAGTTGAGAGAAACTTGAAGCAATCCCACTAAAATTGGGGACTGGACAAGGCTGCCGACTCTCCCCCTTCCTATTCAATATAGTACTTGAAGTCTTAGCCAGAGAAATTAGACAACAAAAGGAGATCAAAGGGATAAAAATTGGAAAGAAGTCAAAATATATGATAGCATACTTAAGTAACCCCAAAAATTCCAGGAGAGAACTGCTAACCTGATAAACCACTTCAGCAAATAGCTGGACATAAAATTAACTCAAACAAATCATTGGCCTTCCTCTACACAAAGGATAAACAGGCTGAGAAAGAAATTAGGGAAACAAAACACCTTCAAAATAGTCACAAATAATATAACATAACTTGGTGTGACTCTAACTAAGCAAGTGAAAGATCTGTATGCTAGGAACTTCAATTCTCTGAAGAAAGAAATCGAAGAAGATCTCGAAGATAGAACTATGTTCCAGGCAGATGGATTGGCAGGATTAATATAATAAAAATGGTCTTGCTGAAAGCAATCTACAGATTTAGTACAATCCCCATCAAAATCCCAAGTCAATTCTTCACAGAGTTAGAAAGAGCAATTTGCAAATTCATCTGGAATAACAAATCTTAGGATAGTGAAAATTACTCTCAACAATAAAAGAACCTCTGGTGAAATCACCATCCCTGACCTCAAGCTGTACTACAGAGCAATTGTGATAAAAACTGCATGGTATTGGTACAGTGACAGGCAGGTAGATCAATGGAATAGAATTGAAGACATAGAAATGAACCCACATACCTACGGTCACTTGATCTTTGACAAAGGATCTAAAACCATGCAGAGGGAAAAAAGACAGCATTTTCAACAAATGATGATGTCTCAACTGGCGGTTAGCATGTAGAAGAATGCAAATCAATTCTTTCTTATCTACTTGTACAAAGCTCAAGTCCAAGAGGATCAAGGACCTCCACATAAAACCAGATACACTGAAACTAACCGAAGAGAAAGAAAGTGGGGAAGAAAAATTTTTCTGACCAGAACACCAATAGCTTATGCTCTAAGATTAAGAGTTAACAAATGGGACCTTATAAAATTGCAAAGATTCTGTAAGGCAAAGGACACTGTCAGTAGGACAAAGTGGTAACCAACAGATCAGGAAAAGATCTTTACCAACCCTACATCCAATAGGGGGCTAATATCCAATCTATACAAAGAACTCAAGAAGGTAGACTCCAGAGAACCAAATAACCCTGTTTAAAAAATGGGGTACACAGCTAACCAAAGAATTCTCAACTGAAAAATACCGAGAAACACCTAAAGAAATGTTCAACATCCTTAGTCATCAGAGAAATGCAAATCAAAACAACCCTGAGATTCCAACTCATACCAGTCAGAATGGCTAAGATCAAAAAACCCAGGTGACAGCAGATACTGGCAAGGATATGGAAAAAGAGGAACACTCCTCCATTGCTGGTGGGACTGCAAGCTGGTACTACTACTCTGGAAATCAGTTTGGCGGTTCCTCAGAAAATGGGACATAGTACTACTGAGGACCCACTAATAACACTCCTGGACATATACCCAATAGATACTCCAACTTGTAAGAAGGGCACTCCACTATGTTCATTGCAGCCTTATTTATAATAGCCAGGAGCTGGAAAGAAACCAGATGTCCCTCAACAGAGGAATGGATACAGAAAATGTGGTATATTTACACAATGGAGTACTACTCAGCTATTAAAAACAATGACTTCATGAAATTCTTAGGCAAATGGATGGAACTAGAAAATATCATCCTGAGTGAGGTAACCCAATCACAAAAGAACACACATGGCATGCACTCACTGATAAGTGGATATTAGCCCAGAAGCTCGGAATTCTCAAGATATAATTCACAAACCTCATGAGACTCAAGAAAGAAGATCAAAGTGTGGATACTTCGATCCTTCTTAGAAAGGGAAACAGAATACCCATGGAAGGAGTTACAGAGACTGCCCCACCTGAGAATCAATCCCATATACAATTACCAAACCCAGACCCTTTTGTGGATGCCAACAAGTGCTTGCTGACAGAAGCCTGTTCTAGCTTTCTCCTGAGAGGTACCACTGGTGCCTGACAAATAGAGAGGTGGTGCTCACAGCCTACTATAGGACTGAGTACAGGGTCCCCAATGAAGGAGCTAAAGACCCAAGGAGCTGAAGGGGTTTACAGCCCCATAAGAGGACCAACAATACAAACTAAGCAGTATCCCAGAGTTCCCAGGGGCTAAAACACCAACCAAAGAGTACACATGGAGGAACTCATGGTTCTAGCTGCATATGTAGCAGAGGATTGCCTTGTCGTTCATCAATGAGAGCAGAGGCCCTTGGTTCTGTGATGGCTCTATTCCCCAGTGTAGGGGAATGCCAGGGCCAGGAAACAGGATTGGGTGGGTTGGTGAGCACAGGCGTGGAGGGGATAGGAGTTTTTTTTGGAGTGGAAACCAGGAAAGTTGATAACATTTGTAATGTAAATAAAGTAATATCTAATATAAAAAGAAACTCTATGAACAAATAGCTTAATGGGGAAATATTTATTAGAATACGTCACATTCACTGAAAATACCAATTATAAGTATATATCATGTATTCATTTTATTTTAAACTTAAGAAAAACACTAAAAAAATACAAATTTAGGAATTATTTACCAGGGTTGGGGATTTAGCTCAGTGGTAGAGCACAAGGCCCTGGGTTCAATGCTCAGCTCTGGGGGGCAGGGGAAAAGGAATTATTTACCAGCCTAAACTTTGTTGTATCTGTTCTGCCTGATTTCTGGTTTCTCATGCAGGATTCATGGGCAGACTTTATAGGTCCTACCCTCTGCACAGTTACACATTAAGCTTGCTTTTGGTTGGTTGTGGGTTGGTTATTGTTTTTCTGTTTTGTTTTGTTTTGTTTTCCATCTCTAAATATGTCCTGTTACATATTTGCCTTCCAAAATATTGCTTTTTCTTTGATGTCAAATAAAGTTACAACTCCTTCTGGAACGGACTAAGTCTTGACAGTCACAGGAAGTTGAGAAGGCCAAGTGTGAAATAATTAACTGTTAGATTTGTCTTCCATTCTCTTTCCAGACTAAAGTCACTGAGAGCATAGACCTTGTACAATTCTATTTAAAACCACTTTATTTCTAACATGCAATCTGTAATATTGTATGATATATTACTAGAAATGTAGTAACAAATGCTTAGAGTTGAAAACTTCTATTTCTTAGGACAGAGGCAGTTTTCCAACAAACTATTATGTGACAGCAGATACTGTGGCTTGTACGGTCTTGTGTACTCTCTTCTCCAATAATCTCTGAGTCTTGATAAGGGGCATATAATGTACATAATGTATGGCTGAGTCCACTATAGTCCCTGATATTCTGCAACTTACACAGGTTGAGTGCTGTGTTACTCATACAGAAAGAACCTTCTTTGATGAGGTTCAAGACATACACTAATTGAGTATAATCATAAGCTAGTAGAAGCCAATTTAATCTTGTGTCCCCTTAGCAGAATATTAGTAATAGGTTCTCTCTTTAAGACTATGGTCAGTCTGATCACAAATATTTGACATTGACAACTGCAAGGTATAGGTCTCATCTTGTGGAACAGACTTTAAATCCAATCAAACAATATTGGGTTATTCCTATAACATCTGTGTCACAATTGCACAAGTGGGCACATCTTACATGTTGTCATTATGATTTGCAGGATTCACAGATATATTAAATTAATCATTATATCCTCTAACAATAGCATTTGATCATTCTGCAGCATCATGCAAGTGAGACAGTAGGTATGAAATGTCCATGCCAATATCGGTTTTATTTCTCCATAAAATATGACATATGCATTCCATTGTCTTCTGTCTCTTAGAGATAGTTTGTGCATTGTTTTTGTAAAGGAAATGGTTTAAAAGGGTCTAATGTCTATTTTACTTAATTAAGAAATCTAATCCCAGCACTTGGGAGGCAGAGGCAGGTGGATTTCTGAGTTCGAGGCCAGCCTGGTCTACAGAGTGAGTTCCAGGACAGCCAGGGCTATA
>NC_034609.1:23007245-23044087 GCF_900095145.1 Mus pahari | reverse complement strand
AAAAAAAAAAAAATTAGAAGAAATCTATCCTCCTCTGTGTTTAATAGAGACAGTCAAAAGTATTTGTGACAAATTCGGGTATTTTCCTTGTAGAAACTTTTAGAAAAACACTTCCTTCTGATTTAGTATGACTTTACAATTCAAACTTTGTTATGGCAAGCAATTGCAAGAGATTTGAATGTAAGTAAGAATTGTATATATTTTAATTCTGATGCCACTATTTCATGGGTAATGTATTAATTGTCTGACTAGAAAAGTAGCATGCTTTCTCTTCACATTTGTTTTGTTATCTATAGTTTGGACACATATATAGTAACCACAAACAGCACATCCATCATTATTAGCCTCCCCTTTTGTTTAATTCCTTGGCATGCCTTTTCTCTTGCTCTGAAACTATACTCATTGTTATTCAGATGATGAAATGATTTGTTTAATTGCCTTAATATATTAGGCAATTAATCTTTTTAGTGTTGAACAAATTCCAACAGTTTCCTGAGAAGAAATTTTAATGAAGGTTTATGTGAAAGAAATTAAAAGCTATGGGATTTTTCTTCTATTCTCATATAGTTCCGAAAAAAAGTACCTGCATAGGCAATATTTGAAATTATAAAGTTCTAAGCTGCATTCAGGCAGTTAATTAGAGGTTAATATGAATATCAGGGATGAGAAATCATGCAGTGAACTCACGGGCTGCATTCAATTTGAGGGCTTTATAATTGGTAGTGAATTGTGGGGGGTCACATCTCTACCAATCAGAGATGTACAAAAAGTTTAGAGGAAAAATCTTAGAAGGACATATAGTAAATAATAGCCAAACTACTTATAGGAGAAACAGAGTATAGCTGTAATTATATGACCTGGAATTGTAATGTAGCAAATAATTGTGATGGAATTCCACTGATTTTTGTTTTAAGAAATCAATCCTTAGACATGGCTTACAAATTCAAATTTATTTTTTGCTAAAACATTAATATTAAAAAAGCAATGTTTGTTTTTAATAAAAATTTAAAAGAATATTTACTTTGCTGTGACAAACTATCAGGGATCAAAATTACTACTGTGAAGGGTTATTCCTTTTCCCTTAAGAAGAGATGCCGGAAAATGATTCCTTGAATTGATGCAGAATGGCTATTAAATTTTATAATTTCTTTTTCTTCTCTATAAAATACTAAATTTGTATTTGACAATGTTCACACGACACATTTTAGGTATCTTGGAATAATTGCTAATGAGAAATGTATACTTATAGAATGGGACACCAATTTATAGGGATCTTGGAAGAAGGTGGGTAAGTAAAGAAGAAACTCATTACAGAATAAAACAAGGGGCAGTGAGAAATTATAAATACTGGAAGTTGCCTGATACCTCAGAACATTAATTGACACCATTATCTTAAATAAAGTTGGTCTTTTGGAAGCCAGTCTTCTCTTTACTAATTTACCCTATACTTCAAAATCATAGTTCCTTAAATATAACTACAATAGCTTGAATCGGAGTATTTGAGAAGTTTCTACTTTTCATTGTGTCATGTATAATGGTGCTTATGAAATAAATATAACAGAATTTAGTAAAGATATATTTCAAGCAGCATCATTTCTATGAGAGAATAATTATGTTAAATTTTCCATAGAACTCTTATGGAAATAATAGCACAGCCGATGGGAATGTGGTCAATGAGCAATTACAGTATCAAATACAACTAGTAACAATAAAAACTTTCTGATATAATATATGCTTATTACTAATTAAGGAAGGTTTCAGTTGGCAAGTAGGATCATAGCATCACTTTGTTCAGAGGAAGATTTAAGCATAGAATTTTACCTTTCATTCTTACGTTATATACTCATGTATTAGGAGTAACAAATCACTTTCCATTTTTTGCTTTGATGTACATTTCTAAATTAAGGTGTTTAATGGATCAACACAGATATACCAAGTCCTCCATAAATTCAGAAAGAGAATGAAGTTTTGGCAGTTTTGGCGGGTTGACTAATATTAGGTATTATTTTGTAAATAATACAGAAGAGTCTGATGATGGTCTATGTTCTTGTTATCTCCACAATGTGTGGAAATGAACTGGTTGTGATATGTGCCCTTCATCCTTTCTGTTGACACCGTTACAAACTTGAAGGATAGGTATTGTCTTAGTCAGGGTTTCTATTCCTGCATAAACATCAAGACCAAGAAGCAAGTTGGAGAGGAAAGGATTCATTCAGCTTACATTTTCACAAAGTCAGGACTGGAACTCACACAGGGCAGGAAGCAGGTGCTGATGCAGAGGTCATGGAGGGGTTACTGGCTTGTTTGTTCTGGCTTGCTCAGCTTGTTTTTTCATAGAATCCAGGACTACCAGCCCATGGATGGCACCACCCACAATGGGCTAGACCCTCCCCCCTTGATCACTAATTGAGAAAATGACTTACAGCTGCATCTCCTGGAGGCATCTCCTCAAGGAAGGCTCTTTCTCTGTGATAACTCTAGCTTATATCAAGTTGACACACAAAACCAGCCCCGGTACATTTGACCTGTTGTCAACTTGACACACAGACACATCACTATTAACCCTCAACCCTTACTTTCTTACTCATCCTCAGAACCTAAATCTTTAAAAGGCCCACACAATCTTTACAGATTCTTACATATTAAATTTTCAATCCCTTTAAAAATTCCAATCTCTTTTAAAGTTCCCAGCCTTTTTACAATTCAAAGTCTCTTAACTGAGGGCTCTACTAAAATACTTCGTGACTTCAAGAAGGGAAAAAAAAATCAGGGCACAGTCACAATCAAAAGCAAAATTAAACTCTTTCTGTTCAATACCTGGAATCCACTCACAATCTTCTGGGCTCCTCCAAGGGCTGATGTCACTTCTCTAGATCTGCCCTCTATAGCATGCTAAGCTTGGGTTGATACAATACACTTCTGCTGCTGTTCTTGATAATCATCCTATTGTACTGGCATTTACAATATGCTGGCGTCTTCTGCTGCAACTTGGCTTCACTAATAGCCTCCCATAGGCTCTCTTCATGCTGCCAGGCCTCAAAATCTTGGCATGAAACCTTCAGTACTTGGCCATCAGCTGCAACTGAGGCTGTACCTTCACCCATGGCCTTTCATAGCCTCTCACAGTACCTAGCCGCACTGGTGTTTCCTGCCTTCAAAACCAGTACCACCTGGGTGACTCTTACACTTTACCAAGTCCAACCTAAGCATGAGATACAAACTTGGCTGTCTCTGGAACACAGAGGCTGTGCTATTAGGAAACAGTTTCCAGAAGATTTCTCCCCAATGATGCTGGTCTCTTCTTAATCACCACTACTTTCTTAGTTTCAGGTGACCAGCATCAATAGTCTCAGTAATGCAAAGGTTTAGTTCAGTAGCTCTGGTGTCTTGTTAATCACAATTGATTCATCACCCCAGCTAACCAAAACCACAGAATCCTGAAAATCAAAATAATAGCAGTCCTGATAAGAGTCTTTAGTCTTCCCTCTAAAATTTCACAAGCCAGACCACCATCTTCTGCACTGTTTTCAACATTGTCTCCCAAGCCCCTAAAGAACATCCCATAGAGCTCTAAACATTCCAATGGCTCTTCTAGCTCAAAGTTCCAAAGTCCTTCCACTGTCCTCCCCAAAACATGGTCAGGTTGTCACAGGAATAACCCACTATGCTGGTACCAATTTGTCTTAGTCAGGGTTTCTATTCCTGAACAAACATGACCAAGAAGCATGTTGGAGAGGAAAGGGTTTATTCAGCTTACATTTCCACATTGCTGTTCATCACCAAACAAAGTCAGGACTGGAACTCACACAGGGCAGGAAACAGGAGCTGATGCAGAGGCCATGGAGGGGTGTTACTTACTGGCTTGCTTGCCCTGGCTTGCTCAGCTTGCTTTTTGATAGAATCCAGGACTACCAGCCCTTGGATGGCACCACCCACAATGGGTTGGACCCTCCCCCCTTGATCACTAATTGAGAAAATGCCTTATAGCTGGATCTCCTGGGGGCATTTCTTCAATGAAGGCTCCTTTCTCGTTGATAAGTCCAGCTTGTATCAAGTTGACACGCAAAACCAGCCAGTATAGATATCCTGGTTCAAGGTTAGTTTAGTAAATTTTCTTCAGTAAGCTAGGCAAGGAATGTGCAGCGAACACCTATGTTTTAGATACAACTTAAATGCTATGAAAATAAACACAGACCTTCTAAACAAAACATTACCGTCATCTGTATTTTTTTATTGACTCTGCGAATATATTAAAAAGTACTATCCATTACTTATAGCTTTGCATATTTTACTCAATATTTCGTTTTAAATTGCGTGACAAAGATATGCAGTATTCTATTTTGATTTCTTTTTAATGTACATAAACAGATGGCTTGGAGGAAGAACTGCTGTACAAAGATATCTGCATCTTTATCTATGTTTACATTTAGTTATATTCAATCCACTTGATACAACCATCTGGTAATAAGTCAACAGGATCCATTTTGTTGTTATGCACATGTAGCTGAGGTAGTGGCTTGCACTGCAGTTATCTTAGCCACCTCTGCTAATCATTTATTTTGAGTTATGTGTGTTTATTTAAATCAACATGTTGTATATATCTTGTTCTACTGGTTCAGGAATATAGAATTCACTGTAGTTTAAGCATGGAAAAGGGAAGGGCAGTCTCAAGATATAGGTCTGGCCGTTTAGAGCATTAGCTAAATATATCATAGCTTTAATGATGACCCCTGGACTCAGAGGCACTTCTTACAGTGCTCTTTAAATTCACTGAGCATTAGAGTTATTTTGTAGCAGTCTTTTGACAGTTTATCCACAAGGACAGGACAAAGTACAGTTTCATTTTCTTAAGAAAAGTATGAACTCATTATCCACTAAAGTTAAAAGGATAAGTTACTATTCTTTTTCTTATAAATATGATGGTGACTCAGGTCCAATAAGCTCTCTGGCTGTTATCAAATCTAAAGTTAGAAGACAAAGACACTAGTAAGGAGCTAGTATTTAAGGAATGAAGAAACAGAGAAAGGCAAACACATTGAAATGAGCCCTAAATTTAGCACTGTTTATTCCCTTCAGAATGTCATGTATTAGATGTAAATTAGATGTAGAATTAACATACATAATAACAATGACACGGGGAAAAGAAGGGTGTAACAAATTGTCATAAACAATTAATGCTTTGGCAACATTCTTGCAATGCACATAAAACGTTTGAAGTCTTATAAAATGTGCTCTACAAGAAATATATCTATGATCTATCAGTCTATCAATCTATCAGCTATCTATTTATCGACATTATACTTAGCATTATCCTAAAAGAATAGTAATACACTTATTTCAAAATTATAATAAACAAATGAAATAATAAAAAAACATTTAATCAGACGGAAAATTGATACAAAATGTTATATGACCGCTCCTGGAAAGGAAGAACAAAAATATTCATTCTTCATAGAAAACTGAGATTGACCAAAAACAACACAATACAAACAAACAGCTGACTAAACAAGTGACTTTATTGAGATCACCTGTGGAAGAATGGATGAGGGTGTGCTGATAGGAACGTGGATGGCTTAAAGGCAACACCATAACTAAAAAGCCCACAAGAGGTTGAATGTTGACTCTTAAGGTTACTTCACTGAAACTCCCTGAATGACTGGCAGGCAGCAGCTGAACTGAGAGAATCTCTGCAGCAGGTGTTATTGCTTGTGCAACCTTGAGGAAGATCCTGTGATGTTTAGAGCTCACAGAGCTTCCTAAGTCTGACTTACTTCCCTGATCTTACTGTACTGCCTCCTCTTCCAGGAAGGAAGGATCCAATGTGGAGGAAACAGCTGTACAACCGTGGGGTTATTATGAAAAATCCGGATGGGAAGGGTCCTAGAAATTTGAAGCACAATGTGAAATTCAAACATCCCTACACTGAAGTCCTATAATACCTTCACATTATTGCTATAAATAGACTGCTATAAATTTAGCTACTAGACCAATTGTCAGGACAGATTTTATAAAGAAAGCAATATGTAAGCCTTGTTTCTATTCCTATATGGATGTTAAATAACAAGTACATATTAAGATTAAAAGGAATACAAGACACATACCAATTCAGACAAACAAACAAACAAACAAAAAAGGACAAAAGTTAGCTGAGGAGAAATATTACTATAATTCAAAGAAAAGTCTCAGAACAACAAATGACTACACCCACTGAGACAGAACAGTACTGTAGATGTTGTATTCACCTAACATGGACTTCCCGTGCAGAGAATTAAGAATTATTAGAAACAAAGTGATCAATACGATAATCAATTTTACCAGGCAGTGGTGGCACACGTCTTTAATCCCAGCACTTGGGAGGCAGAGGCAGGCAGATTTCTGAGTTCGAGGCCAGCCTTATCTACAGAGTGAGTTCCAGGACAGCCAGANCTACACAGAGAAACCCTGTCTCAGAAAGAGAGAGAGAGAGAGAGAGAGAGAGAGAGAGAGAGAGAGAGAGAGAGAGAGAGAGAGAGAGAGAGAGAGAGAGAGAAAGAAAAAGAAAATAAAAGAAAGAAGAAAAATCAATTTTTAGACAAACGTAGTAACCTTTTTGTAAGATGTTGATATATATATGCTAAGGTAGAGAACATCAGAACATCATAGTTACCATATTTACTCAGTTAAATGTACAAAATATGGCACTAAAATATGGAAAGTACAATTCCCTCTGTGTATGTATAGTGAATTATTTTTATTAAATTATTTTATTTATTTACTTTCCAAAAGTTGCCCCCTCCCCAGTCTCACCTCCCCAAGTTCTTCATCCTATCCTCAGCTCACCTACATCTGAAGGGGTGTTCCTCCACCTGTCTACCCACCCCCACCTCACCCCCACCTGCATCCCTCTTCCCTGAGACATTAAGTTTCCACAGGGTTTTAAGCACATCGACTCTCACTGAGTCCATACAAGGCCGTTCTCTGCTACACAGATGCCTGGGCAACAAACCAGCCTGTGTATGCCCTTTGGTTTTTGTCTGGCTCTATGAGAGTGCTGACAGTTCCAGGTTAGTTGACACTGTTTATCTTCCTATGGAGTTGAAATTCCCTTCGGCTCCTTTAGTCCTTCCTCTAACTCTTCCATATTGGTCTCTGACCTCAATCCAATGGTTGGCTATAAGTATCTACAGTTGTGTCAATTAGTAGCTGGTAGAAATTCTCAGAGGACCGCCATGCCAGGCTCCTGTCTGCACATGAACTATGGTTTCAGTAATAGTGTCAGAATTTGGTGTGCATGCATGGGATGTATACCAAGTTGGGCTGGTCAGTGGGCTATTCTGTCTTTGCTCTAATTTTGTCCCTGCATTTCCTTTAGACAGGAACAAATCTGGGTTAAAATTTTGAAGATGGGTGAGTGGCTCCCTGCCTCAATTGGAAGATATGTCTATCCCCTGGAGGTAGTCTCTTCCGGTTCCATCTACATATTGTGGGCATTTTGGCTAATGTCAACACCACTGAGTCCTGGGAGTGTCTCATATCCCAGGTCTCTGGGACTCTTTAGAGGTCTCCTCTGTCCCCTAACCCCCACTGCTGCATATTTCTATTCTTTCTACTGCCCCCCTAAGCATATTTCCTGTCTGTCTTCATACCTGATCCTGCTATTCCTTTTCTCCTCCCCCCTCCCTTCTCCCACCTAGTTTCTTCCCTTCCTCGGCCTCCTGTAATTATTTTGTTTCCGTTCTAAATGGGTTTCAGGTATCGATACATGGGCCTTTCTTCTTGTTAAGCTTCTTATAGTCTGTGAGTTGTATCCATGGGTATTCTGAACTTTTGGGCTAATATCCACTTATCAATGAGTATGTACCATTCAAGTCTTTTGGGACAATTCTTAGCACATGTATCTAAAACATTTTTTCCAAATACTTCTAAAATGACCCATGTATCATGTTCCAACACATGAAGAGACACCTTCTTAACATAGACAAATTAAATTGCAAAATGCTATTCTTCGGTTTTGGAAATTAAGCTGTGAGTTGTGACTATCCCTTGGAAAACAGAATAAAATACAAAAGTAAATTAAGATGTTTAAAACTCAAGTATACAAAAATGATGATGGGACAAACCACATGGGATGCAAAACCACATCATCAGATAGGAAAGGAACTTTATGTCCATATCTTGGAAGAATAAACTGTAGAGGTCAATTATCTAAGTGTCTATTTCACAAAGGCTGAAAATCAACAGAAGAAAATACTGTAGAAATGTAAAAATAAATATGATAGAAAGTAATGAAATGAGAAACAAATGCACAATACTGAAATTTCACAAAGCTTTTGTTAACCATGACATTTGTGAATAATGTAAACAAAACCTGAGAAAAATTGAAATGGTATGTGTTTCAAATATTATATGTTAAATAGCATGCTGGTGATGTCTATAGATAATGAAATTCAACTGCTCTGACACCCAAACACCCATGGTTTAATCTAAATTCATTTGGAATAATTCCATTATCATCATGAATGCAAATAACCTTCCAAATGGTATAGAGTAAGCTTTAAAAACATAACTTTTGCAGATTTGAATGAGAAAATTTTAAAGCATATATATAGGAAAATAAAAAGAAGGAACATTTCTATCCTATACATCATACAAGTCCAGTCTTTTATCCTAAAACTACATACAAATCATTACAGAATGTAAAATCAACAGCCTTTAATATGCAGAATTGTAGCATATCAGCAAATCAAATCATAATCACTAATATCAAAATGTAATGTTTCATGCAAAGACTATGGTTTTAAATTATAAAATAAAATAAAAAGCCTAATAGTACAAATTAAATATGCATAAAACAAATAAAGTATATAAATAATGTCAATAGTTACACAGAAAGTTGAATATTCAATCTAGCTCAAGATAAAAGTGTTATACAACAAAGAAAAGAAAATATAATCTGATTAATTGCTGGCACAAAAATCACAGGTAGTAAATATCAAGCATAATAGTGAAATATTGCAATCATTCTGAGACTCATGGAAAGGAAGTTTAATAAGCTCATCAATTTGGAAGAGGGGAATATTGTCAGTGCCCACATAAAACATGATTGAGTGCATTAGAAAGAAACAAACTCTACTGTTATAATATTGACATTTGCAAAATTGTTACTTGTTATAAAAATAATTTTATTTGCTACCAATATTCAAAAATAAAGATGCTACTTATAATAGTCAAACAAAAATAAAACAAACTATAAAAATTTGTTATGTCATCAAAAAATCAAATGCATGCTATCAAAACAGAAAAGATAAACCTACTTATATGAAACAAAGATAATATAGATATTGAATAATTTTATAAAATAATTAAATTAATAAAATGGAAATTAAAATCAATATAGTACATATGTAATTAAAATATTGATTGTTTTTATAAAAAATTAAAAATAAGAGTTTTCAACATGCTACTGCTATTTCAATTCCATTGTATTTTATCTATAGGTTTTAAGCTGTACTAAAATTTTAGACACTTTTTATGGAAGTGATAAACACAAAACAATTTGTGAATGCATTTTCAATTTCTCCTTTCTGTGTTCCAATACTTTACATGAGGCTAGTTAACAGAGCAAATTTTTTATTTTAGTTCCCAGTTTCAGATTATAGTCCATGGTGAAGATGACATGATGGGAACTTTGACCTTCTTTCTTCCACCTGAGTAGTCAAGATGGACAAAAGGAGAGGTGGTGATTTCTGTGTTGAGCTTGCTTTCTTCTTTTGTTCATATTATTCAGTCTGGAATCTTAGCCCACAGGATNGTGTGGCCCACATTGAGGGTGGGTTTATTTCTCTCAGTTAAACTTCTATAATTTCCATAGCCAGAGATAACAATCCACTTGAAAATGAAGATTGAGTATCAAAAAGATATTAAAAGAATATGTAGATTTATGGCAAAAGTAGAGAAGAAAATGTTTATGAAAACAAATAAAATTATCTTGTTTGTCACACTCTTCTAGATACATATTTTAGATTTGCTGATCCCTGACTGGAGTCAGCTTAAGCAAGCTGATAGTCTACAAAATACTCTCGTTGGCATACTGAATGCTTAGGATTTAATAGGTCATGATAATTTGTATAAACCAACTTCAATTATGTTTACATTTTGCTACAAAATATATCTATAACCTCTATGTACTTGGCTTCCATCTATCCATCTTCTCCCTCTCATTTGTAACTTTCATCAATATTCAAATTATTTGTATAAAAATCAAAGAGATGACATATCACTGATCACTCAATGCCTATTATAACTTTTCTAGTATTCAGATTTTCCCTAACATTTGCTCATGCTAGCATAGTTTGGAAGCATTTTTGAAAACTGGAACTGAATAAGTATTAAAAGGAAATGTTAGAAAACTCTGTCCATAAATTTCCTGAAACTTTTAGCTCCCCAGCATTATCATTCCAGAGTCTAAGAAACCAAAATAGAATTGCACTGAAAACTATCTTCAATTATTTATTTTCACTAAACTTAAAAAATTAAAGAAAACATAAAATTTTGTGGTTAAAAATTAATGAAGTTTATTTTGCAAAGTAGATTTAGAGATGTTTACTCAAGAGTCTCAGAAGTTATGAAATAAAAATAGATTGTAACAAATCCTACACAATTTTATTTTCTTCCCTTTTGTACTACAGAGAAATAAAAAGTGTGTAAGTTAAATACAAGCATTTACTTAAGGATGTTAGAGAAGGACTCGATACATTTGATTAGTAAATTCAGCAACAACATTGAAAGACAAACAACCCATATCAAATAAACAAATAACAGCATGCATACACACATATTCATGTACCATATGACATTTGTATTCACAGAATATACAATAATAAAAACATATTTATAAATCTATTTAAGTAATTAAAAGTAGGTAATATTTTTGTAATGCATAAGAAAGAAGATAAATTAACAGCATATTTTCATGATCATTAGTAACAATTTTTCATGTATAAAATTCCTTCCATAGCATTTTAATTTAGAGGGTTTGATGGGTTCTATATGCTTGATTGACCCAGGGAGTGGCACTATTAGGATGCGTGACCTTGGTGGAGTAGGTGTGTCACTGTGGCCATGGACTTAAGACCCTCATCCTAGATGTCTGGAATTCACTCTTCCATTAGCAGCCTTCAGATGAAAATGTTGAACTCTCTGCTCTGCCTGCACCATGACTGCTGGATGCTGCCATGCTCTTGCGTTGACAATAATGAACTTAACCTCTTAACGTATAATCCAATTCCAATTAAATCTTCATAAGACTTGCCATGGTCATGGTGTCTGTTCACAGGAGTAAAACCCTTACTAAGACAGAGGGTAAATTTTAAACATTTACATTTAATTAATAAGAAGTAGTTTGTAAAGATGGCTCAGTGGTTAAGAGCATTTGCTATACAATCTTAAAAGATGAAGTAGATAATAAGCACCTATGTAATCAGCCATCATTTTGGTACCCATGTAAACCTGAAACATTAGCTCTGATGGGACAGAGATAGGAAGACTTTTAGACCTCACATTTTTAAGCCTAGTCTGAAAGAATACATTAAACTGTAGGTTCAGGGAAAACCCTGCCTTCACTCTCCTTGATTTATAAAGATAAATGTGGATGCCCAATGTGTTCTTTGCCCTACACATGTGCACAGTCATTGAGCAAACATACACACAAGCACATACAAACAAATATACATGTACATATAGACTTAAAAATGTTCTTTTTAAAAAGAAACGTATTCTTTGGAGTTCATATAAAGGAAGGCAGTGAAGTGCATTGGCTCCAAATCTCTTCCTCATGGGACAAGGACTTTCCTGCCATAAGTTTACCTGTCAGTGTTTCAAGATGTCAACACCTGTTAAGAGAAGGAACTGGAGGGCTCCTCATAGAAATCAGTGCAGTTGACCTGACACCTGCTTGTATATGATTCTCATATCTCCAGTCCCACTTAAGATACATGCAATAAATAAGAGAATAAACCATCTCTTTATATTTGGCATGTAAAAAGAGGTTAGACTGAAATCATAGCTTTGATAGTCATGAAATTCAGAGAAGAGTTAGTGATAACTCAGATAAGATGTCATGTCATTGAAGTCATTTTGTGAAGAGTTTAGGAAATTTTGGGACATATTAAAATCTTCCACTCTTTTTTTAATAATATAGAATAGAGTTTATTTAGGGCATGGGGAGGGGAGTTAAGAGGATAGTAGAGGCAGAGAAAGGCAGAGAGAGAGAGAAGTAGGGGAGAAGAACAGAGGTCAGCCATGAGCATGTGGAGAGAGAGAGGGGAAGTGAATGGGAAGAGAGGGGGAGCAAGAGAGCAAGGGCTAAAAATTTTAACTTACTGAGTGAAAAAAATCATCTCTTCTTATAAGGAAATAACTTGGTTAATAGAAAAGCTATGTGTAAAAGATTTCTTTCTGAGATGCTAATGTCCATTTGAATAAACTCCAATTTAATTTGGAAGTACTATGTTGACAGGCTTTGGTTTCATGTATGAAATGAAGTGATTCTTTATTAGTACTCTCTTAAAATACTGTAATAAAAAATTAGAATTCTGGTGAATACCTGCTTGCTCTAGGCACAGCAGAAAGTGGAATGTCTCAATAAATATCTGGTAGAAAAGTTCTGTTTAACCTCATGACAACACATTTGTCTTACACAGAAATAGCATGAATAACAATAAACTATTAAGAAATGGCTCAATATCACCATTAACATGCCTATCTCGATATTGTTCATTAGTTGACTGCATTCTAAGATCTTGAAGTGAGTAGCAACTGTGGTTTGATAAACAATCTTTAGTTATTTAGAAATGATTATACCACCTGTGCGAAGTGTATTGTTTTCATTATTTTTATATTTTACAGACAAGTTATTACCCTCTTTCTTGTCTGCTTTCCCACAGTTCCTCATCCCATTCCTCCTCTCCCTCTCTCCAAGAGAATGTCTCACCCCACACCCCCACCATGCCTCCTTACTCCCTGGGGCCTCAAGTCCCTCCAGGTTTAAGAACACCTTCTCTTACTGAGGCAAGAACAGGGAGTCCTCTACTGCATATGTGTTGGGAACTTCAGAGCAGCTAGTGTATGCTGCTGGGTGACTGACTCAGTATCTGAAGGGTCTCAGGGGTATGGGTTAATTGAGACCTCTGGACTTCCTATGCGGTTGCCTTCCTCCTCAGATTCTGACACCCTTTCCCCAATTCAACCATGGGGGTCTCTGACTTCAGTCCATTGGTTGGGTGTAAATATCTGCATCTGTCTCAGTTAACTGCTTCTTGCGTCTTTCAGAAGATAGTCATTCTAGGTTCCTATCTGTAAGCATACCACAGAATCAGTGTGCTTGGAGCCTTGGAGCCTTTCCTTCAGATGGATCCCAAATTGGAGCTGTCACAGAACACCCTTTCCCTTAGTCTCTTCTTCGTTTTTATCCCTGCATTTCTTTTAGATGGGAAAAATTATGGGTCAGAGATTTTACTGTGGGATGTCAACCCCATCCCTCCACTTGATGCCCTGTCTTTCTGTTGGAGGTGAACTCTACAAGTTCCCTCTCCCCCCTGTAGAACATTTCATCTAAGGTCCCTCCCTTTGAGTCCTGAGAATATCTCACCTCCCATGTCTCCAGTATATTCTAGAGGGCCCCCCAAACATATTTCTAAATGTTTGCCTTTAGTCACTGGAGTAAGTGTAGCTCTGAAATAATTTTTTGAAGATCCTCCCATTTCCAGCTTTGTTTTGTTTTCTTTTGTTTTTGTTTTTGTTTTTGTTTTTGTTTGAGAGGAAAGGGTTTATTTAAGCTTACACCACCAGATAACAGTTCATCACTATGGGATATCAGGGCAGAATCTCAAGCAGAGAAGGAACAAGGAGCCAAGAACTGAAGCCCAGACCATGGAGGCATGCTTTTATTGGCTTACTCCTCATGGATTCCTCCCTTGCTTTCTTATAGCACGAAGGACTCCCAATCCTGGGATGGCATAACCCACTGTGAGCTGGACCCTACCCAATCAATCATCAACTAAGAAAATACACCACAAGCTTGCCTACAGGAAAATCATTTCCAAAATTTTTATTTTAAACTTCCTAAGTTGCTTTCTTTTCTATCATGTGTTTACCTCACATCTCCTTTTGTGAAAGCCCTTTACTGCTGGCATCCATTTCTCTTTTATTAATTATTGTTTTGCTTCCCTTCTTTGGGTATAATTTATGGTTCATGGTTTCCACCCGCTCCACTTGTAGAAGGATCAAGAATATTTCTTTCTTTCTTTATTTCTTTATTTATTTATTTAAGGCCCCACTAGTATCTCTAAACTGGTCAAATTGTGTTTTTCTTCTTATAGTCTACAGAGAGAAATATGTTTGTTTCAGTCAATGCTGCAAACATATAAGCTCATTGAGCCATTGAGAAGCAAATTCTCAAGTAACTCACTCCCGGCAATATTCCATTACCTTTGCTGATAGAAATGAAAAGCTGGTGGTGAATTTAATAGGAGGCTATGGGGGCAGAGAAGTGAAAGAAAGTCACTATGGCTTTTCAAGTAGAGCTGGGGAAGTTGTTTAGACAAGGCACTATTTCAGCCTTTGCTTCTATGCTCCTTATTTTAAAAATTAGCCTGAATTTCGTGTTCATTTGGAGATTGTCTATTCCTTCTAGACCTCTTTGTCCCATCTCTTGTGTATCAAAAATGAATAGTTAATGAATATTAATCAAGTTTCTAATTATAATATCTTTATATTTAATGTTTATGTGTCAGATGAAAGGCAAACATTTTTGGGCCGGTCACAGAGGGCATGAATAATTTCCTCAAAAGCGTATCTAATTAATTTTATTACTCTATAATATCTTTAAATTCCGATCTCTTATCACTTCACTAATTTTGATAAAAATGAGCCTTTAGTACTTAAGTGAGAAATTTGTGTTGTAAATCTTATGTTGTAATTTAAATCATGTGCGTGCATCTAGTATAAACAAAAGTAACATTTAGGGAATGTTTAGGGGAAATAGAACAATCATTTCATGCTTGTTTGTTTTACTGACTTTATCATTTTTCCATATGATTTCTGATGATTTTAAATCATAAAGTCTACTATAGAAAAACCATTTCACATATAGTAGTTTGAACAACAGCACTTCTTGATTTGGTTTCAAATTTTCTACTCTTAGGGACCTACTTCTAATCTGGGGCGGGAGAATGAACTCTAGTTAGTTTTTTTATGTGCTTCAGACTCCAATAGGAATGACCATTTACCTCTTTAAACCAAGACTAATATTAGATGATTATTTAAAAAAATAAAAAGTCTTTCCCTAAATAAATAATTTATAGGACTAAGGAAATTATAAAAAAAAAAAAAAGCAACATAATATGAACCTGTAAAATGTCAAACATTTTGCCTTGGCATAAGGAAATATACATATAATACTATATTGAATGAATAAACCATACAAAGAAGAATAAGTAAATAAATAACAAAAATATGTTAACAAAATTCCCATAAAAGAATCATACTTTATTTTAAATGTCCTAAAGGCGTATTGTATCGTAATTTGAAGAATGAATTCAAAGAACATACAAATAAATTAATTTCACTTCACTGATTCTATGATAGAAGTAGAGTATGAATATAATTATAGAGTACTAATGTCACTCTAATTCATTACAAATATCCTAGCTTTAGTAAAGAGACTATGCATTGGATTGAATTGTGACAATTAGAACATGTTTAGACCTCAACCTGGAAACCTGTCACTATCACATCAGAAATAATGCTCCTTTCATATGTTATGGCTTTAGCATATAGGAGTCGTTTCTTCACTGTGCTTTGAATCTAACCACAAGTGTACATGCTAGAACTAAGGGACAACAATTGGATGCCTTGATATAGTTTAACACTTCTTGTGAATTCTATAGGAGGACAGACTATGAGAGAGGGACGATGTTGATGATTAGTGTAGATTTAAAGAAGGTATTATCTCTAATGGGCCTTGAGTGAAAGTCTGACATACGAAAAATACAAGAACATTCGTCTGAAAATGCAGGTGCAGGCATGGGTCAGATTTGCCGCAGACTATATGGATTCTGCATAAGTTTCTTATAATGAAAAACAAATAAAAAAGAAACAGAAACAGAAAATCTGTGATAGATATTGGACCCTTATGCTCAACTCAGAATTCCTGCAACAATAGAATATATCCATGCTGCAAGGCCAATGCCTTAGTATTAATGTAAATAACACCTTAATTGCTTTTTCAAAAAAAATGTAGCTGGAGTCCTTTCTTAGAAGGACCAAAGAATCAACAGAGAAAACAGATGAAGGCATTCAGTAATTTAAAGTGTAAGTAGTTTAACTGATATTCCCGTACTTTTTGTAAGACTGTGAGGCTACCAACTGTGTCCACTGCATTAATGTCACTTTCAGTGCAGTGGGCATGGTTTACCTTTTCCTCCTCCTCCTCCTCCTCCTTCTTCTTCTTCTTCTTCTTCTTCTTCTTCTTCTTCTTCTATTTTTTCTCTTGTACAGAATAAAGACTCTAAAATGCTAAATGAAAAGGAAAATTCTAATGTAAATCAGTAGTAGATCACATACACAAGATGTGTAAGCTATTTGTTCTGAACAGTCACACCCACAAACATGAGATTGAAATTCTTAACCTCATAATAAATTATCAATTTTGAGTACTAAGAAGAAGTTGTTTATATGTGAGTTTGCATGCAAGATGTGTACATACAACAACAAAGGGGAAGACAGCAATTACCATACTGATAGAAATGACATTGAATCTGATCCCCTGGCTTGCCTCATTGTTCCCTGCAACGGGTCAAGGCACTATGTAAGAACAAGGATAGATTTTTTGTGTACTTTCTTTACTTGATAGTGACAGACTTGGTAGTCAATATTTGACACAGTTTTGTCATCGGTGACCACTTAGTAATGAATGGCATTATTAGATCAGATACGAAAATGTCTAATTGACATTTCCTATAGCAATTTATATACAAAAGAATTGGGCTAGGGTATAAAATGAATTATCATTATAAAAATAAATGAATAACCAACAGTACTTTTCTCTTAGGACATATGGAATTAATAAAGAAAATTAATTTATTAAAGAGGTTTTTCTGTGATAAAATAGAACCATAATATAATGAACTTAAATTGTATAGCTTCCCAGGGAGGATTGTAGATTACATATGCGATTATATGAATAATAGGGGTTACAGAACTTATTAGATAGATTCAGAATGATATCTGGATTCAAACTCCAAGCACTGGTAAAACTTAAGATAAATACAACAAACATAGAAACATTTGAGGGCTTGGTAGTAATTAGGTCCCTGAAAATATGGTATGTCCTCCATATTTGGCAATACAAATGATTCATATGAAAGACCAAAATAGAATAAATGTTAATATTGTAGCAGTGTAAAATATATTCTCTAAAGTAACATAATACACATAATCCTGATGATACTGGAAATGACAAAGGCTAGAATGTACCCAAACACAAACCACAGACTCATGTCAGAAACTTGATTTCTTCTATTATATGATTTATAATAATTTCATGAATAATACATTAAATTCTAGGGTTTTAATTTCTCTGGGAAGAAAATGAGTCAAACTAGGGGCACAGGAGTGAAAGATGGGGATCTAAACATTCCTGCAAACATTATTCTTTTTATACTGCACAAGCTACTCTAAACTCATGGTCAGAGTAGAAAAGCAATATAAGCCTTTAAGGATATAGTCATTTTGCATTTAAAGTTTAACCTTTGCAGAGTTTTGTTGACTAAACAAAATACAAAATGTCAGTTTCTTCTCTTAGAGACATGTGTTAGACTGTTTTTAAAATTTGCATTACATCAAAACTAGCGAGCTACATGCTTCCTCTATGAGAGAAGAAATTAATTTGTTAGACATTAAACAACAAAATAAAAAAAAGGGCAAAACTTGGAAGTTATTTAGCGGCATCATCTTTAGTTTGAGGAAGTTGAGTTCTATAACTTACATGAGAGCAATTCCATGACGTCAGTGTCCGCTTGCCATCCTCAAATCAAATGTGAATGTAAGAGCATGCTACTACAATTAAACTGCATTTAAATTTTAAGAGCTAGCTAAGAAGCAATTGTAAATTTATAGCATGAATGGAATAATTTCTTATTGAATTTAGAAGTCATTCCTATTTTTCAAATGACGAGTATTTGAAGGTTTTAAGGAATTGTCCTCAATTGTCAAAAACAGAAATTTGTCATATCAGTTGTAGGCCTTTTTGTTCATATTGAAAAGCTAAAACATGTTTCTCAGTTTGTTACCTTATAAATATTCAGTGTCATAGTAGCATAAATAGATACTTGTCCATTTCCAATACATTCTGTATAATTTACAACAGATCAAAGATTACAACATGGTATAGTCAGAATTGAAGTAAATTGCATTTAATACTCATTAAAAAAATAAGTATTGCCTAACCCAGCAATACAGTTAAGAAATAACAAAATTGTGTATTGTGTGTGTGTGTGTGTGTGTGCATGCGCGTGCATGTGTATGTTTAAACACATGTACACATATACTTTATGTTTAATTTAAAGATCTAAGGACTTTAGATTACATATTAGATTCTCTACTATGAGAATTGACCTAGAAACATTAGAAGACTATAATCTTATTTAGATGAAATTAATTCTGAAAATGACAATAGTTGAATAAGTCAGTCTGCTGGACTTATCAAACGATATACCTAAAATGATTTTAACAAAATACAAAATTTACAGAATATATGATTCTTCATCTCAAATTTTATCTTTTCATGCTTGATTTAATTCTGCCCTTTTACCTTTTTGGTAGGCTTAATCTTAATAGATACGTACTTTGACAAATAAGTAATAGCTTTTACTGGGCACATTTTTTTCCCTTCAATGAACAGATAAATCACTGTTGTATGCAGTGTTTTCCTTTACATTTTACTTCATAAGCAAAATCTCTTTCAGCTCATTTACATATAGTCGTTTGTGGGGTCAACGCCAGAATAATAGTGTTCACAATACTAATTTATGTTGCTGTTTATTTTATGTATACCAGGTCATAACATACTTGTTCTTCTTCCTCACAATGCTGAGTTTAGACTCCATGCCATGTGAAAATATCTTATTGAAGTGAATTTACAGGAGACATAGAGAAAGAGAGAGTTGAGTTACAAGTTCAAATGAAATACCCTGAATTCTGATGTTATTTTTTCCTTCCCATAGGGAACCACAGTCAGATATCTCGAGTGCCTGTTGCTATTAAAGTGCTGGATGTCAATGACAACGCCCCTGAATTCGCATCCGAATATGAGGCATTTTTATGTGAAAATGGAAAACCCGGCCAAGTAAATATCTCCATGTTGTTAATGCTGAATATGTTTGTATACAATTGTCTCATATTTAATTAACCTGCATTACTGTGTGCATTTGCATTGGTTGGATTTACGAAGTTACAGGCATGAAACTCATCCAAATGGTAGCAGAAGGGAATATTTGTCTTTCTCAGATGTTAATTCTCTTCTTACTTATGAACAAATTGGCACATAAATGTGCAGTGATCTGCTCTCCTATGACCCCAAAGCCAAATCATTGTCTTCAAATACATCACATGTGTGTAATGACTGGGGATAGTCTTACAGTGCAGAAGTTGGAAAGAACCATCAATCGGCAAGAATCCAGTAAATAGCTCATGGGAAGCATGCATTTTTTTTGTTTTATATTGAAAAGAAGATTAACGCATAAATGTGGAATACAGAAAACCAGTAGTTTATAGAAAGCTCTGTGTAGTGATACTAGTGTCTGTACACATATATGCAATTTTAGTAAACATAATATAGATATCAATTTTTAGACATGCCCCTAAGGCATTTAAATATTTATAGTTAAGTCTCAAATTGAATTAATTGAGATAATGAAGACAAAAGTAAAGGACAGAAAACTATATAAAGTAGAACAGACAGAAATACACTCAAAATCTAAAGATAGATGCGAGAAAGAGGGGAGGGAGGGAGACAGGGCTGGAAGAACATAGGGTGGGAGGAAGGGAAGGAGAGTCAAGGCTCAGGGTGTGGGGGAAGGTAAAGTTCAAAACAAAATCCACAGAAATCACTACATTCTGAATGTCAAAATGAAACTAGCCTATGTAAAGTATTGCAAAACCAAAAATGTAATAGATTTATTTTAATGAGGTGCCGAAGTACTGTATGTTTAAGAAATTTATCATTTTTCAACTTCCTAATTTATTTCTGGATGGTGACATTTTAATTTAAATAAACAGCAGCTGACAGCATGACACTGGAGTTGTTAATCCAACTATTCTTGTGCCTCATGTGGGTGTTAGGAATTAAACTTACTATTTGCCAAGAAGCTTACCTGACAAGAGTCATTTTTTTTTTTTATCCTAAAGGAAAGAATAGGACTGCAGTTACCTAGTTCTAGTCTCTTATTTGATATTACAAATGATGAAGCGGTAATCTGCCCATGAAACAGTGGGTAAAATCTTCGAGACAATTCTGACTTATTGAAATGTTTAGCTCTTCTCTCCCTAGTCTACCAAAATGTAAAGCAAAACAAAAACAAACAAGAAAACAAACAAAAACATAAAATACACACTTCACACACAGAAAAGTTAAAATTCTCATAATAAAATAGACTTTAGTTGAATAGGCATTGTGTTCTTATCAAAACATTCTGCCTTAACAGTTTTTATTTTCATATTTCAAATCCAAAATTAGCCTTTTTCTAATTTCGTAACAGAATTGTCAAGTATGAATTATAACTTCTAAGCATCTTGATTTGTGATCCTTATTGGTAGTGTGTGTGTGTGTGTGTGTGTGTGTGTGTGTGTGTGCGTGTGTGTGTTTTCACACACTTGTGTGTATGTGCATGCGCATGTCTGCATGTGCAAATGTCAGTGATATCATTTATCCAGGGTTCTGAATTAATAGGCAGAGAGAGTTTAATCAAAATATGGCAGGTCAGGTTCAAGGGAACGGTTGCTACATGGAGCAGAAAATTGATGGGATACCAGAGCTGACTACTGATATAAGCTAGGCACTTATGTATCATACAGAATCTGTAAAATACATTAGAATTTAACTAGAACTTCATTGTTCATGCAGAACTCATCACACAAGTTCAGAGTCAATGGCATTGACACTTCACATGTTGGCCTCAATAGTGATATCGACAGGACTCTTGCTTGGATCTCTAGGAATCAGCAGTGTTACCCTGTGGAATTTGACTGTTTATAAAGTTTTAACGATTTTTTTCAGCAGTTCTACTTATCCTCAGGAAAAAAAGAAAGAAAGAAAACAAGAAGCAAACGAACAGAAACCAGTGCACTGTTTCCTCTCCTATTCTATGCAACGTCCAAATAAAAGAAAAGTTGATTCTTTGTTTTATGGTTTCTACAAATTAATAGAATGATTTATTGTGTGAACAAATGTCTTTGCTCTGTGTGTGTGTGTGTGTGTGTGTGTGTGTGTGTGTGTGTGTGTCACTGCAGTGCATCCCCTAATGAATGTGCTTTCCACATGATTACTAGAGTTTTATTTCCGTGAAAGAATCAACACTTGTTTTGCATGGCTTGGGGCCATAGAGCTAACTGGGTGTGGCATTTCTGACAGTTTTAACAATTTCTTGGATTCCCTGAATCATTTGTGTCATCCAAACTTCATATAGAATTTTTCATATAACCCTTGCCTGGTTTTTTGTTGTTGTTTCTTTTTTGTTTTTTGTTTTGTTGTTGTTTTTGTTTTTGTTTTTTGAGACAGGGTTTCTCTGTGTAGCCTTGGCTGTCCTGGAACTCACGCTGTAGACCAGGCTGGTCTCGAACTCAGAAATCCGCCTGCCTCTGCCTCCCAAGTGCTGGGATTAAAGGCAAGTGCCATCACCACCTGGCCTTGCCTAACTGTTAATGATTGACTACCTAGTTATTTCAACATTTCCCCCAAATTTTATGTTACTATGCTATATATTATGCATGTACAGAATTTGAAATAAATTCATTTCTTTTCTTTTTCTGCCTTAAAATTTTAGACAATGTCTTAGTATGAAGCCCAGAATGCCTTTGAACTCACGAGGTCACTGATACTGTCAGTGATTCTGCCTCACTCACTTGAATTGTTGTGTTAAAAACATTCACCACTATTTCCAGGCAGAATACATGTTTTGTCATCTCTCATAATACCACACAAATAGATAACTTACTTCAGGAATACAATGTTCATATCAGTGTTCATAATATCATGAAAAGTAAGTATTAAAAAAGAAGTGGTATCTTAGTATTGTTCAACAATTAAGAGTGTTGAAACCTTAGAAAGATAAAAGTCCCACTCAAATGGCTTATATTCCTGAAAGATAGAAATTTCTAGATAAATTCCTTCAAGAAATAGCTTCATCAGAGACTCGGATCCTGGAAATCTTATTAATGGTCCAGGGCTAGCTCTTAAAGAGAGTATAAAAGGCTTGGACTGAAAGGGCATATGCAGAACAATTCTAAAATTCCTCACAAAAAGGGAATCTAATGTCAATATGGAGGTAGAGAATCTATTGCAATGTATCCCTTTCAACAGAATTCAATATATCAAACTCAACCAGAATCACCTAAAAGAGAGAAAGGCTCTTTTCACTTGTCTAGGCAATCAGCACTACTCCATAATACATTGAATTAAAGGAGGTGTTACTATGTTTGTGAAGGAGAAATTGTGAATCACACCTGTTTCTATGACCTTCTTTAAATTATGAGGCAAAAGGTGGTGTTCATAAAAAAAAAAAAATGGTTCTCTCAAGAGAGCAATAATCACTGTCAGAGAGAGGCAGAAGTCATGGTCCTTCACAGAAAATCAACCCAAATACTTTTATTTTTAGAATATTTTAAATGATCCCACTAAATAACTAAATGTTAATTCAGTGTTTTGGATAGCTATTTATTCTGTTCGAGTACCATGTATGATAGATATAGGCAAGTTGTCTTATATCAAGAGTGATGCCTCTATAGAATTTAAGTCAATAAAAATGTAGTGTGGTCATCTACCAAGCAGTTGGCTCTTAATGTCATGGGAAGCATAGAAAAGATCTCTTTGTTTAAGCCTGACTAATGTCCCAGGTAAAACACAGAATGTGCATCACGCTTGAAAAAATGTTTTATAGTTCATACTTCTGACTGAGAGAATTTTTTTTCAATTTTTATTAGATATTTTCTTCATTTACATTTCAAATGCTATCCCAAAAGTCCTCTACACACTTCCCCTCTGCTCTGCTCCCCTACCCACCCACTCCCACTTCTTGGCCCTGGCGTTCCTCTGTACTGGGGCATATAAAGTTTGCAAGACCAAGGGGCCTCTATTCCCAGTGATGGCCGACTGAGAGGATTTTTGTTTGTTTTGTTTTACTTTGTTTTGGCCACTAAGTGTTCAGTGACTATCATCATTATCACAGAGTTTGGCTAAGCATGAGAAATGTTACGGAATACAGTATAAAAGAATCAGAATTTTATCATCGTAGAATTTTCTTCCAGGACATATGCATTTAACTTAGAATTTACAGATTGTCAAGAAGTTCTTTCAAACATCCAGCACACAAACTAAATGGACCTAAGGAGATAATGATACATCATGAAAAGTCTTTAGATTCTAGGATAAGTTCCAATGGGACAGAAAACATTTTGTCTGAGGAGTCAGTTGGGGATAAACTAGAATCTATCTGAAGACCCTGGGAATCGAGTCAGCAGGTTAAGGAACAGGTAACACGCGTGCAGAGACCAGTGGCTTCCTTCAGTGCACTTAACATTCCTATGTACAGAACCAAACATGGGAAAGTAATGTAGATGATCATCCACAGTTGACTAGCAAGCATTCCAGAGCTCTGTTCTGCATTATATTTTCTTAAGTAGGTTTTGGTAGGATTTTATTTAAGGTACCAGTGTCTTATATACTGTATTCAGATTAATAGAGACTTACTTCCAATATTTTTTTCAGCCCAAGGAACTAAACATGTATTCATTTTTGGAATGAGTCAAACTTTCCCTTTAAGTATTCAAAATACTTAGATGACAGGTTGGTATAGCTTTTCATTCCTTCATCCAAAAGCTTATCTTGTTCTTATAAATGAATATAATGGATTATTATTTGATTTTCGTCAACACCTATACTAATAGAGGTCTGCTGTTTAGACAGATGTCATTGTGTCTGGCTTATAATAAAAAAATATAAGAAGATAAAAAGACTTTAGCTCACCCTCACAAATATCATACATTTCTGACAAAATTGTAGCCATTTGCCATTTATTCATTACAGAAACATTATAGCTCAAAACATCATCATCCAAAAATCTGGAGAATATATAGCATAGGTGCCATAAAAAAATAGTAACAGAATTTAAGACTTAAGCTTATAATTGATTTCGTTCAGCATTGAGACATATTTCAAAGTTAATTTATCAGATATTGCTATGGAAATACTTCCTTTACTCTCAGACAGTATTCATGTTAACTTCTTCGGATAAAAATATGTTCATTTATTTATTGAACCGTAATCATTGTACATCTGTGGTATACTAATTATTACAACATCAATTGGGAAAACAACATGAAAGTGTAGAAGCACTCATGGAGTCCAATGAGGAAGACATGGTAACAGAATGAAGTGGATGAATCGCATCATTTGTGATATTTCAATTAGAATGACACATGGGTGGAAACATAACAGAGGTGAACCACAACAACAATAAATCAGGGATCTAAAGTACTGTCTGATACTTTGTTTTGTGTTGCTTTCTTTTTCTAATTTTTTGCTATTAAAGAAAATGAGAAAGGACGATATATGAAGAGGAGCTTCTAGCCAGCAATTTAAGTTAAGCAGAATTTGCAGCAAGAACTCTGCATGAAACTGAAGATATCTCAGCCTGAGAATAGGAAGCAAGGACCAGATTAGAAAGAGGTTCATGTCTGAACAGAATTTGCACACCGGTGTTTGCGAGGGGAAAACATGCTATGTTGTAATAGAAAGAGCCTTGAGGAGGCTGGGACTGCAGAGCACACTACCAATGGAAGCTATTTGCCTTATGCAGGGCATGACACATAGAGTCACTGACCATGTCGCAGACATAGTTAGTTGAAGAGTTTAGCACTTGCATCCATAACATAGCTATGAATGTCATATGAAATCACAAGACTTTAGTGACTGACCAGGAATTTGACATTGGAGAGGAGGCTGGTCTGAAACTCACAGAATTCCACCTGCCTCTGTGTTGGGATTGAAGGCATGCAGCACCACACATTTCAAAAAAAAAAAAAAAAAGTTTTATGATGCAACAGAAATGGTCCAAATTCAGCTCCTGAAGGTGTCAAACCTCCACAATTTCTAGAGATTTATTGTACTTCCCAAGGAAGAAGAATTTTGAAAGTTTGAGAGTATCCAAAGTAACTCTTGAAAATGCAGTCAAGAGAATAATAAGATCCTGAATAAAAGTGAGCAACACTACCAAAGGAGAAAACATATTTCAACTCCTGATGAAAAAAATAACATATTTTACTTAAATGCACTTTATGAAACCTTGGATATAAAGAAAGAAACCTAAATATGAAAAGTAAAGATAATTATTCTTTATAAACTTAGCAAAGAATGAGTCTGTAACATTGTTCATTTGTTTTCAGTTTCGGAACTCTCTCTCTCTCTCTCTCTCTCTCTCTCTCTCTCTCTCTCTCTCTCTCTTCTCTCTAAAATGAGGTTGTTTTATAGCACCGATGAAGCAGTTGGTATAGGAGATTTTATTTTAACTGGTCTATCAGAAGCCCTGTCCCCCTTTTGATCTATCTGCATGCACAAGTGGGAGGCAGGAATGATTTGAACCAGAGGAACTTGATGACCTCAACAGAATATGATAAATATTCTTTTTCACTTGATTTGGGGTAGAATAATAAAATGGTTAGTTAATGGAATTTATAAAACCATATATGGAGAAGCTATATTTAGAAAACTTTTTAAGAGGGTTATTTACAGGAATATGTATTATAGAACACAATTTTGAGAGAATGAAAATACTGATAAAATATAATTTAAAGCCATGAAGTTGAATAATCCAAATGTCAACTTTAAGACATTTACCAGTGTTGTGACTTGATATTAAGGAATGGAACTTAATTTAAGCTATTAAATTACCATACCTTAGAAAGCCCTATGTGTGAAGATATTAATATATTCACATGTGTGTGTGTATGAGAGAGAGAGAGAGAGAGAGAGAGAGAGAGAGAGAGAGAGGAGTATGTTGTCCTCCTTCCCAGTTTCCACATGTAAACCCTGCATTCTATCTCACTGCCTCTATGATGGTGCTCCCTCATCCACGTACCCACTCTAGCCTCACTGCCCTAGCATTCCCCTACACTGGGGCACCAAGCCTCCACAGGCCCAAGGTCCTCTTCTCCCATTGATGTCAGATAAGGCAATCATCTTCTATATATGCAGCATAGACTTTCTACTAAAGACAGAAATTGGATTAAAATGGAACTAGAGGTATTGGAAAGATGGAGAAAGTAATGGCTGCATTTCTATAGCTTTCAAGTGATGTGACATAACACCTTCTTGCAGAGGATAAGAAAGAACTTGTAAAGTAGCATAATAATCTGTGGTGTGTGTGTGTGTGTGTGTGTGTGTGTATCCGTGTTTGTATGTTTTTGTGTATGTTTCTGTATATGGTCAAGAAACACTGAAATAAACAAAATTCAAGATCAATAACTTAAGAACATTTAGTTTAATTACATACTTTTCATATTTATGTAGGCACATGAATTTTCAGATGGGTGGTATATAGTACATGGCTCAATAACTCATTTTTGACTCTAAATTCTTGTAAGTTTCTATCAAAATGATATAGATAAAATTAATGACTCCAGGATCCACACTGAATGCATGACATTTTTAAGAATAAACAATCAGTTCAGCTTAGAAACTACTGTTTGCAAGAGCAAGCAGGAGATAGCATATAAAACTATCTGAATATAAGAGACATGGTTGAAAAGGGGATTGTGACTTCAAGCCAAAGAAGAGGGCTAAGTTTATCTTTAAATGAATCCCAACTACTTCAAGATCCATAATTTTCTATAACAAGGTGGAATGATTTGTTTTTAGTATTGATCATTTCTGGAGGGCATAAAAATATATAGGAGATATATTGAGTCATCAAAACAACACAGGAAACTAAACATAAACCCAATATATCTAAACATTCCATGCAGAAAACAACATTTATACTGCTTTGTATTAGTGTAGTGTCAGTGAAAATGGGAACGCTGAGATTAATAGTGGGAGGAGTGGTTAGGTATTTCATAGTGGATTTCTGAAGGTCCAAATCCCACATATTTATCTGTTCCCTGTGTCCTTCCTGGAGCTCATTCCTTCATGCTGTGTGTTCTAAAGAGGCACGTGGCATGTTGGAAACAAAGGGTGTTTCTAGTTAAAACAGTGACACAAGAAGCCATTGTGGATAGGAAAGAAAATATAATCCTGACTACAACTCAATGACTAAACAATTTACTCATAAATTCTATTAGTATCTTACACCTGGGCTCTATCAACTAGTTTTGACACAATTGGGTTATTTTCTAGACTTTCTTGGGTTTATTTTATCTAGTATTTATATATCTTCCGTTTTTCAGTAAATAATAATTATTTTAAGTTCATTTTCATGAAAAAATCTCTAGGAACATAATTTCCCACTTTTTTGTTTGATTATGGACAACATAGATAAATGATTAAAAAACATATTTTAATCCTAATTTATACATATCAATTAGTAAGTCCAAATAATTTTAACTTTTAGTAGAGATATGTATACTAAAGTCTGATCAGTTGTTCATTTCTTCAAATTAAGTTATAAACTACTGCTGTAAGAAATAGACAAAAGCTGTTCTATAAGTACTGCCAGAGATCGAACAGGGAAAAGGGAGGCAGAGCTAAAAGTTGGAGAGGCAGAGCAGATGGGAGAGACAGAGGAGAAGCCAAGGTAGAGTCAGACAGACAGACAGGAAGAAGATCCTGAACCCATGTGGTTTTAATAGCCACAGGTAGTTATGAATATCATATAGGGATAGAATAATTGGGATAACTTATCTGATCTAGGTGAGCAATTTGTATCATTTTCAATTTGCTCTGAAATTGTTATATGGGCATCTTATGCATTAAGAATTTATTCATATAAATCTGGCTGGTTCTTTATAAGAAAAGAAATAGACAAAAACTGCTGCTATAAGAGATGGACATTATTCTTTCAGGAGAGTTAATATTTATAGCTTGAATGAAACTGACAATAGTAGAAGAATAAATGGAAGTAAGAAATTGCTCTATTCTTCCATTTTATAAAATTTTTCTTTCATTGACCATTGATTTATAGTCACCTTCTATTTAATATTTTTAGGAGAAGTTAAAATGTAACAAAAGGGACATTTTGGAGTCACTGTTTCAGTCGCATATGCTTATTGGTTATCATTATATAGTTTTCCTAGAGATTATACACATATGCTCTATATGTATATACATATTTATTACTGACGTCCTGGAGAATATTTTGAAAGTTACAACACATGAGTACTTTCTCACCTTCTTTCCACAGCTATGATTATCAACATTAATTTGATTGTGAATTTTAAGCTTCAGAATCACTAGAGGACTATAATACTTTTGAAACCAAGAACATCAGCAATAAAGACACATATCTCGCCTTCCATTTGCCAGCATATTAGAAATCCATACCCAAATTTACTGAAATAGAGAGAGAGATAAAATGTGAAAGTCAATGAACTTTGAATTGACCTTGAATGCTGAAAAGAATGTAGTGTTTAATGAGAAATGTTAAAGATAAGTCATAAGGTTATTTTTATGTGTTTGTGCTAATAAATTTTCTAAGGTTTATTTCTTAGGACATTATACATATTAACAAGGATGAGAAAAATATGTCTGAAATTACTTATTTATTCATCTGTCCTTTAATTTACGTCTCCAATTCATGTTAGTAGTTACTAGCTACTGCATGCCAGACAAGTTACAATAGAAGAAAGAGGAGAGAATTTCACTGACTGTCATCTTTCAAGACCTAAGAATAGACTGATGATTAACAAATACAAGAACTTACTGGAAATCTTCTAATTGATCACATGATAGCCTTGTTAACAGATCTGAGATTCAAAATGCAAATTATTGCAAAATAAATTTTTAATAAAAATTACAAGAATTCCATGCAAATTTAGAAGGATGTATAATCTAATAATTTATAGAACCAGAATTATGTTATATTATCAACTTTTTTTGTTTCTTTCTTGAAAATGTTCTTTGAAAAGTTTTTAGAAACATCTGACCAGGTATGGTGGCCCACGCCTTTAATCCCAGCACTTGGGAGGCAGAGGCAGGCAGATTTCTGAGTTTGAGGTCAACCTGGTCTACAAAGTGAATTCCAGGACAGCCAGGGCTATACAGAGAAACCCTGTCTCAAAAAACAAATAAACAAACAACCCCCCTAAAAAAACAAAGAAAAAAAACAAGAAATGTCTCTACATTTCAAAATTTAATGGTGGCCCTAAAATGCATTGCCTTAATATTACTTCAAATAGTCTGCTTTCCCCTTTCTTTTTTTAAAACAGAGATGCACTAATCCTTTGCAGTCTCCACTGAAACCGAATACATTTCATAAAAATTGCTAAACCTTAGCTATCTTAATTGGATAGTTGCTGTACAAATAGAAGGGAAGGTATCTAAACTGAAAGCTAGGTACACATTCTTCATCTGTAAAGTCTCTGGACATTTTTACAAATTTCAATGAAGGATTAATTATTTAAATAGCTACAGAGCTTATAAGACCTCACAGTAGAAAATCTGAGATTTCAACATGCCTTCTCTGCTCTTTCTCTGTAGTTTACTCCCTTGAATGCATTCTTTTCCTTCCACTGTTTAAAATTCAGACGTTATTAACACCATTGAAAACTTAAATTTTCTTAATATAGGTATCTTAATGTATTTTAGTGACACAATGCCCTTCAAATTATTTACCCAGATCGACATTTAGATAAAATGTTAGCAGTCATCTGCATTAAAATAAAATGAAGTTTTGAATATAGTTTAACCAAAAATGTTAACCACAGCCAATTTATGGGATAATGTTAAGTCAATTAGAGTCACCATTTTGATTACTTCCTTTCCAACATGTCTTAACATTATTGATTCTTAAAACAAAACTTATTCCTAACTAATGATTAGACCCATGAATGCCACTATTTTCTGCCTTGGAAATGGTTTGAAAAATAAATGGTTTCAGACTTGAACCTGTATCAGAATCACTTCGATTGTGGGACCTTCGTATTGACATGCCCTGCCCTGACACTTTCTGGTTTGACAGTGGGAGGGTAAGAGGTCTAATGCGTCCTGGTTGATGTAAGTGATGGAAAAAGCATGCTTCATTTCCAGTATGATGTTCAGACAAAAGTTATGAGACATGGTGTGGTAAGTACCTGTATGTCTTTACACATGCAAAAAATTATGGATTGTGCACATTGCTTTCAACATGGTGGATTCACTAATCAAATAACTCTTACATAGATAATTTCATCAGCACGTATGAACCAACACATTCACATTATATATAAATGATAGGAAATTTATCTATGTATACCTTTTAAATGCCCTGTTTTATGACTGAGCTTCATGCCAGATTATAAAGAATTTATCTGTTCCACTGTTTCATTCTTCATATACCACATGTATAGTGAAGTATGGAACCTGGCAACAGAAGGTCTGTGGTGACAAGAATGGATAGATAGGGGAAAGGATGGCACATCTGATTCAAAGGGGACCTCTGTCATTCCTTGATTTTATAACAGGAGGTTCTGACAGAGCTGTCCCTAACTAAAGGTGTCTGTTCCTACTTGTCTCTTAAATAGCTATACATCTGTATTGCTCTGAAGAGTTGTGTACATTAAACATCTTACCTTGGCCTTTCATTCTAATTTATATTTATAAAATTATGTCCGTAGAGTTTCTCCATGCTTTTAAATGCTGAAACACACATGCTATGTGTTTAACAACAATAAATATAATTTCTTTCTTTTCAAATCTAGTTAGAGTTAGATTGATTCCCTCTTGGAGTAGCAAAAGTTTTCAAATTCCTAGGAATCATGTCTCCAATGAGAAGCAGTGTGCATAACTAAAACAATAGTACTAATCAGGAACAACATCTCACTTGGCATTTCATAAGAATATTATGTGAATTAACAAAAAAAAATCAATTTACCCATGAGAAAACACTCTTGTCTTTTACACATTAATGGAAACTAAGTTTTAGAATGTGTCGAACTACTCTCTTAAAGAAGGAACACTAAAACTGACTTTAGTGTGGAAAATTCAATTCAAGAAAAATCCTATTGATTGACTTAAGTTTAAGGATTGCCAGCTTACAGGTAACCTGTATTTACAGTTACTTTGTGTCATAGGGTCACTCAAACTGACTGCAATTATAATAAGTTCTAGAATGTAATTAGACATATTTCCTAACAAAATTTAAACATAATGTAAACACTAATTGTTAACTATTATATTTCCAAGTATATTCTAATGATAGGATGCAAAAACTCAATCATATGTAAGTTATAAATTTATGGTTCATCAATTTGTACAAGTCATATGTCACAAGAAAATAGTGATCTATGAATAAACATGATTTTTTTCTTTTCTGAAAATTCCAAAGTTCAATGCAGTATTTACATTCACACATACACAAAGTATTTAGAGTCATTGTCATCATATACTCTACCCTTTATCATTATAGATTATTTCCTTGTTTCCACAGTTTTGTTATATCTATCATCACCTTGGCTGCCATGATTCATTCATGTAGTAATCATATGATAGCTATTTATATTAGAAATATAAGCCCTTGTATTTTTACTACGGGAGGTCTTGTCCAATGTTTCACATTGAAGTCATAAGCATCATAGAATTAAGATAGTTTCTATCATCCTAGGAAACAACATGGCATTTAGTTAGTGTTGCTTTTGCCAAGGAAACTCGCACATTCAGTGTAGGATTCCAAAACACTATGTCAATCTAAACAGTTCTCTGCCCAGTAGTCATCCCTATTGTCTATTCATCTCAGGATAAGATCCTAAGCATTGTTTTCACATAGTATCCACTAGCCTTAAAAAACAGGTTGCATTACTGGAAGAGAACACATACAACTCCTCAACAAGGTTTCTTCCAGGGAGCTTTGTTTGAGGGAAGCTCTGTCTGGCAGCCACACATACCCTGATGGGTAAAGAAGAGCTGCGAGGATTCAAGGTTTAAATCATGCTTCCATGATCCTCCCAAAAGCCCTCTCCAATCCCTGTAACAGTTCCAAATCTCATTCTAGATGCCCGTAAATATACAAATTGGAAAGAAACCTGTAATTGTCCCGTGGAGTTTTCAAATACACTTAACTTTGCTATTTCAAGCCACAGACACCAAATGGAAACTAAGGTAATGCTCTTAATTTTCATCAATTTATCACAGCTGAGGTTTTAAAGTGATGGATTTTGCTCCAAAGCCTTGGCACGAAGTATCCATGGTAATTTAAAGAGCTGAAAATGAGTCTTTGGCCTAACGTACCAGACCACAAAAGGGATCTCACTGAAATATTACAGGTAATGGGAGCCCTCTAAATTGATCAGAAATGCTGATGATGGTTTTATATTACAGGTCATTCAAACAGTAAGCGCCATGGACAAAGACGATCCCAAAAATGGACATTTTTTCTTGTACAGTCTTCTTCCAGAAATGGTCAACAACCCAAATTTCACCATCAAGAAAAATGAAGGTAATATGTTAGGACTTTGAAATGATGCAGGGTGGAAACTGGGAGATGACATGCAGTTTCCAAAACAATAATGGAAAATATGATTAAATTATTTTTTTGTTCACTCATGAGTAGCTGAAAGCCAGTTTATCAGCTGTTTGGCAAGGTAATTACATCACTTCCTCTTTCTAATACAGATGTTACAGATAAGAAAACTGCTAATGAAAATTAATGGTACCCAAGGGAGTACTTTCCTTGACAAGTAAGAAGTTCCACTTACCTCCCCCTAAATGTTTCCAAGAAGTCTGAGATCCTGAGATATCTGTTACTGAAGGAACTATTTAGCACTTTGTAGTTGTTAACTTTTAATTGTCTGTTTACTAAGTCTTTAGGGAAAGTCTATTTTAATTTTGCCTGGATTGTGGGTACACAGTAGAGGTATTTGTTTTAATCCTGTATCAACCTTAATAATAGCAATTAGTTCCTAAAAACCTTCTTGAAGGATATTCCGTATCAGTAGTGTTTGGAAAGTAATACAAATTAATTTTATTTCTATGTCTCTTAGTTACAGAGAATATTTAATCCAGTCTGTTATTCTTGAGAACCTTCTTTATATGGCTACTGTTCCTTAAGTGTGGTGCATTGTAATCACAGACTGTAGTTCAACCATTAAGACATTAATTTCATGAGTATATTCACATTTATTCAGATACCATATTTTAAAGAACTGTAACTTTATTTTGGCTCTAATATATTTATCTTAGTAATAACTAAAAAGATTGTTAGTATTGTCTGGGTCAGTTTTCTGTTTTTTGTTGTTTCTTTGCTTTCTAAAATGCTTAGGCATTTCTTTGCTTTCTAAAATGCACAATATAGAATTTGTACTCAATTAGCACAGAAAACTTTGGGGCATGTTAACTGTTTGGGATATGGCTGTCTCAGTTTGTAGGAGGTTAATGTCTTTTAAGAAAATTCTGTTATGAAATAAAACATCATTTTATGGTTCATGTTAAATGTATCATGGCCTTGCCTTTCACTGTAATGTTACTTAGCTCTTAGAGGATGCTTTGATAAAATGTAGATGCATCATAGAAAAGGAAGCAAGAAGGTCATTATACAGACATTATTTACCTAGCCTGCTTCCATTATTGTGAACATTAAAGTGACAACATTCCATTCCATCTCCCTAAAGATGGAATCCTTACATGTTAGTCACCCCAATAAGAAACTCTCAACCAATAACATTATTTTTGTTCTTTTTATGAAGGTAAGCAGAACTTATCTTTTATGGGAATCTCATGTATATAGCTATGCTCAAAGCCCATTGATAAACCCCAAACTTATGATAATATACAATAATGTGGTCCCTGCTTATTTGATTCTGATCTTATTTGTATCTAGATTGTAGTAGTATAAAATACCCCTCATTTAAAAAGTCGAATGAAGTAATATGTCCTCATTTGCCATATCCAGATATCTTTATTTTCCCTACCCAGTCCATAATTTTAAGACTTGCCATTTTATAGTTGTGATCCTGGAAGACACACATAACACAAGTGTTAGGTGAACGGGAAGGCAATTTACTGGATTCCAGAGGAAGTTTAATTCTAGCCTCTATTTTAAATGATAATACTTCTTAAAGGAATGTGTCATTTGATAATGGATTTCATATGTTTTCTCTGAAATGTTGAAACTTGTAGAAAAAAATGCATAGGGAATTCTCTGTCATAAATTTCAAGAAGCTCTAAACAGAATATTTAAAGTTGCATGGATTGTCTGTTTTGCTTTGCTTCTAGAAAATAGAAGCCCAAGCGTTGGCCTATCTCCCAGGTCTGAAAACAACTCTGGGTGTTACACAGTGACTCAGGATTTAAAAAGGCATTTCGTACACAACAATTTTTCATTTTAAATCATATAGTCATTTGTTTTGCAAATAGTGACTGGGAAATTTGTTATTCCAAGGGGAAATATTTTTATTAAAGTGGAAGAAGCTGCTGTTCTTATTTATGTCTGCAAAACACCATAAACTAGGACTGTCCTATAGAACGTAGGGTATTTGTTCACTGTGATTCTGGATTCAGGATCCAAACATTCAACAAACCCTCATAAAATAAATCATGAACCTGAGGCGTTTAGATTATATATGTAAAGTTTATATTCTTTTTGCCTTTGCCTAGATTATAAATTCATAGACTTTGCTACATAGGCTAATACTGCTTTGCTGTATCAACAGTTATTGTGAAAATAAGATGTCTTAATAATATACAGAAGCAAATGAAATAATCAAAATATTTGTCAATTTTAAAATGTTTGCATAGTTGTATGGATATATGGTAGATAGACACATAGATTATAAAAGTTAGTACATAGATAATCTGTGAGTATTTTCACTGTTAATGATGCTTGTGAGAATGCAAAGGTAATGGTGATATTTTTACGTTATTACCTAATGTGATATCTTTAATGTTGTTAGCATAAGATAAAATCAAATGCTCTAATTATATTTATAGCTAGTAATCATTTATTTTGTCCATCATTTGTCCATTTAAATGACTAGAAATTCATGCTTCTCAACTGAGATAACTTACAGATTTAAGTCTCTGAGAATAAACCATCGTAAATTTTTGTAATATCCAATATATCCAAATCTACACTTGATGAATGAAATAATTTCTCAATTATTTGATCTTCAGAAAATACTTGCTTGTCTAAGAAACATGCCTTTCAACTCAGAATTCCCATGATCTTTCTTAAGTAGATAGGTCTTCCTGCAATTTTTCCTCCATGAATTCATAATCAAAGACAAAATGAAATAGAAATGGATTGTGTCTTTTATACTACACAGTTGAATGACTTCATAAATAATCCTTCCACTAAGTATATAGGAATAATATTTATACCATAATAAGATGGCAGCTTTCAATATGGAGGAAGGGAACACAGAAGGTCAAATATGAAAATACAATATGTTATGCACACCTAAAATGCAGAGCACCATGAATTTTTTAATTTGGTAGTATAGACATTGTTTTCTTCATATTTTATTTGGGTGAATTTATAAACAAAGAGTTTGCTGACTACATTTCAGTATTGTCTTCTATTCTAACTGTGAAAATGGAAAATACACAACCATTCAATGTATGAAGAGAAGGGAGATAAATGGACCTTTTACAGATACTGAAATATCTTGATTGCAGGAAATTTGAGGTCTGCAGAAGCTGATCTCCCCCAGCCTACACATTCTAGGTAAAATAATTTTTGATTGGATTTGTAACATCTTTGGTTGCTGAAAAGGGAACTTCAGTGGCTCATAATAAAATACAGAGATGACTTAACCCAGGGAAATGTAGAAAGTGAAGTTCTCTTGTTTAAAGAAAGCCTATGAGAGGAAAATACACACTACCCCTAAACTTAGGTTTTTCCTTGGTTATGGTTGAGAAAATCTAGCAAAAAATCATCTCAAAAGAAGTTGGCTTCCCTCCCCTTGGAAATCTTTGAGTTAACCCTAATCTGACTGATAAGATACCCACTCTAGGGATGTCATTGAATCCTGGTGAGAAAGCATTAGAGTAGTATATATGAGACCATGAAGTCAAACACAAGAATAAGTACCTGTTTTCTCAACAAATGATTTTGCTAATGTAAATGACTGGGAATGTTAATTGAGCATTTGAGTAAACATGCCTTCCTTGCATTACTTTAATGATTATAAAATATTTACTTGTAAAGATTGTAAGGCATATTTTGACTTCAGAATTCTATCTCAACTTAAAGTTGGCCTACTTCAAATATATATGTTTTATATATTTTATACTATGAAAATATCCACCGTAGGAATATTATTTCTATAGGTAGTTTACTGTGAGATCAAGTTTGCTAATCTGCAACACCAGGATAACAGTTCCAAGCTCCCACTGCCCACTGTGCTGCGATGGAGAACATATATATATATATATATATATATATATATATATATATATATATATATAT
>NC_034609.1:22987702-23007165 GCF_900095145.1 Mus pahari | reverse complement strand
ATATATATATATATATATATATATATATATATTAATATATATATTCATACTGAGACATCTCTGAAGATGTGGAAAACCACTCAGTAAACAGGACATGATCTGTTTCTATATGAATCTTATTTCTTTTTGCTTTTATATGTGTCTGTGCGTTTAGTTTGGTTTTGGTACTTTGCTGTATTGATCTTATCAATAAATTATTTTACTTACTTATATCCCAAATGTTGCTGGGGCTCCCTTGTGATGACCCCTTGTAGAGTTCTTCCCCCACCCCCCTCCCATTCATTCTGAGAATGTCCCCCCCTCCCCCAGGCATTCCCTCACCATGGGGGCATCAAGTTACTATGGGATTAGGCACATCCTCTCCACTGAGTCCAAACAAGAGAGACCTCTGCTCAGGCAAGCCCTGTATGCTCTTTTGTTGATGGCTTATAGTCTCTGGCAGCTCCCAGGGGTACAAATGAGGTGACACTGATCATTTTCCTATGGGGTCGCAATACACTTCAGTTACTTCAATCCTTCCCCTAAATCTTCCATAGGGGTACCAGACCTGAATCCAATGCTTAGCTGTGAGTATCTGCATCTATCTCAACTGCCAGGGGTCAGGGGTTGGGAGGATCTCTAGAAAGTCCCAGAACCTAAGATGGAGGAGGCTCACAGGATTCAATGGTGATCTTAGCCAAAATGCCCATCAATGTTGATATGGAACCAGAATAGACTCCCTTTAGCAGTTAGACAGGGAACCCAGTGATGGGATGGGACACTAACCCAGCTTCAAAATGTTCAACCCAAAGTGTACTGTTGAAAAGAAATACAGGGATAAAATGGAGAATGGACTGAAGGAATGGCCGAGCAGTGATTGGCCCAACTTAGGATCCATTCCATGGGTGGGCATCAAACCCTGATGTTATTACTGATGCTATGTTGTACTTGCGGACAGGAGCCTAGCGTTGTTGCCCTCCTCTACCAGCAGCTGACTGAATCTTATTGCTTAATTCTTCATCACTCTTTTAGCACATCCTTCCTAACTATGTCTCCTTTAATTTTTCTAGATAGACATTTTTAACACAGAAGATTAATTTTTCATGTGACATCATCAATAAAGACACATCCTCACCAAAAGACTTTACAAACAATCTTCTCCCACAATAATAAAGTCCTCAAGGTATTATTTTAGAAAGACAAATGACTTCTCCAAGAAGAGCAAAGAGGAAGAGTTCTCAGATTTAGCCATGAGGATAAAAACTAAAAGGAATTTTACCTCTTTTTTTGTTTTTTTAATCTCTGTCAATAAAGTAAAGCTTAGCTTTCTCTTCACAGGGGTTATTCCATTTTTAACTTTCTGGATCACTTTCTATCTTAATTCTGCGTTATTGGGAACTGTATATAAGACATTTTGCCTGTTTGACAGCCAATTTATTTTTTAAACCTTTGTCAATTGTCAGCTATTATCAGACTCCTATTGACCTTAAATCAAAAATCTATGGCCTAAAATTGAAAGCAGATTTTTTTTTTTTTTTCTGATCACAAGCCACACAGACTGAAAATCTTTCCTCCTATGGAATCATCAAGAAATCTTTTCTTTTATTAATGATGAAGATAGGTCCTTCCTTCCATACCTAAGAAAGTTACATGCTTCCACATGTAATTTGACTATTAGCTTACCTTGTTTATTCCCAGTCCAGTTGCAGGATAGGCCGTGTGTGCTATGGCTAATTATCATAGGCCTCCTTAAGTTCTTCTGCCTGTCTAAGATACTTTGAAGTAAGGAAAGCCTATTATAAATCACATTTCTTTCCTCAAGTGCCCATTACAAGAGACCCCATTTGCCGGCACATCTATTTTTACTCCCTTTTTCAGACTCTCTCTCTCTCTCTCTCTCTCTCTCTCTCTATATATATATATATATATATATATATATATATATATATGCCTGTGTGAATATGGCGAATAGCTCTTCTTGTAATGCAATACTGAAACACTGCATTGAGTTACTATAGCAAACTTTGCCATAACATACTTACCAAACTAAGTGGTTGATATTGTTATAGCTATTTCGACCTTTGCTCATACTGAGGATCAGACTTCCTTTTCAATCACAAAATGCATGGCTCAATTTTCACCAAGAAATCAATGGGATCTCTAATATACAAAATAAGCTTATGTATAAAACTGAAAAGATTTCTGCTGTACTAAAACATAATTTATTGTATATTGTTATATTTATCAGCAGTATATTGTTGATAAAAACACACTTGCATTTATAAACGTCAATTCAGAATAACATGTAAGCTATGGAGAGTGGGAAATAGATCTATTGTTTTATTATAACATATATGACTATGCAATATGAATCAGAAAACAGGATGATGTTATTTTCTTACCCTCATGTTAGTTTTTATATTTTCTTTTAAAAATCCATGGGTAAGGGTATTTTCAGAAATGTAATTTCTTTGCATTTGTCTTTTGCAAATATTGAAAAATCTTAAAATCATTACTCTGTTCAGATATAGCAATGCCCTTATTGTTTAGTTCTCAGTGAGTGTTATGGGAGACAATTTAACTTAGCCATTGAAGGGTACTTAGATATAATTTAGAACACATGAGTTCGCAAAGCTTCTATCAAAGCTCTGTCACTTTGCTAGCCACTATTTCCAGTCCTTATAGTGCATTCTATTAAAGGAGGTCTTTGAAAAAAATAAATTAATAAATGAAACAGACAACTATATGTGCATGTTTACCTTAAATTTACATTTGTTATTTTCAAGATGCTAGAGTATAGAGCCTTGATTTGAAAATTTGCTCTCTAAGTAACTTCTAAAGAAAATATAGATTCTAAATAAAATTAAAATTAAGAATAGCTGGGAAAGAATAATATAGGAGTACCCTGAACAATAGGTACTGTGTACAGAACAAGTTACAGTTGAGTTTTGCTTTTAATCAGGCTTCCTTCTGCTCTGCTTCTGTTTATGTCTTTGAAGACTAATATTATCTATTGATTTATCATCAATTTCCAAGCTCAGAAATAGATCTTAGCTATCTGTGGGTTTCAGGCAAAGATGATTGCTCTGAAAAACAGACCCAGGTTTAATATTAAAATTTAAAATTTAAAATAAACTGACAGTCTAAGCAAATTTTTCATTTCTAAAAATGTACTAAGCATAGTTGGCAATCATTTCATCTCTGTGTACCACAGAAGTATGCATTTTGCATTAATTTGAACATTCTGTAGACAAAATACTAGGCATACATGATATTCTGTCTAGGGTGTGATCTGAATATTGCACACCAACTCCCAAGACTCCCATAGTTTGGTGTAGAAGCTATAAGAAGAAAAGAAGTAGTCAAAGAAGAAATGGAGAACAATTGGTGACAGTGTAAGAGTGGGAGTTATACATAGCTGAACATTGCAAAGCTTGACTGGGACTGAGTTAGAATAAAGGATAAATGAAACCCAGAACAACAGAAAATTCAGGCTTAATAACAAGCGACATGCACATTAGGACCTTTACATATCTTTGTACAATCTATTAGAACTTGTACTAAAATAAAAACAATCTTGTTCTGTTAACTACCAGGTGCAAATAATACTCTTATGCTGTTCTTAATATTAAAATAATAAGTAAAGTAAAAACAAAAATGTTACTGAGCTAAGTCCATAACCGACGAATTGGAAATGGTCAGCAGCTAACCTTTCTTTTACTTTTCTTTCTTATATAGTCCTTGTGAATAGAATCAATCCATTTTACCCACTTATTCTTAAAAATAAAATCATCCCTACGAAACCAGAAATAAGTGGTTGGGTGGTAACCAATACTATGTCTTATTGGACCTAATCTACTTGGCCAGCAACCAGACATGTCAGTGAGCCTTTTCCATGACTCAATCATAGGTAAATGAGGAAAAGGAAAGAGGATTATTTGTATAACATAGTAGTTCATTGAATATATCCCTTGTGTGGTAAAACAAACAGAAATATAAATTAAGTGTAGCAAACTTGGAATTTTCCATACTATTAGAAAATATGTATAATTCTTGAAAATAGGATATGTGAGAGTTTGTGGGATTATACCCTCTTTAATATAGGAGTAACATATGAATAATGAGTTATGTAGGTATTAAATGATAGCTAAAAGTTTTGAGTGTAATAAAGATAAAACAACAGGTCAGTGAATTTGGCTGTCATTTTTATTTTCTATCATTGTTCCCTAAACCCTTCGTTCATTCTTTTGATTCAAAAATGTGAAACTAGTTAGATATTAAATTCCTTCGTGGAATTCCACTTATCATAGAATATAAAATTCTGTTCTCTACCTTCTATGCCTAGCTAAGTTCTAATCACAGAGAGTAACTATTGTCTTTTTTGGTTCTATTGTTAGCAGGTCCTGTGAAGTTGACCCTCATTGCTATCTTTGCAGTACTTCATGGCTCCTCCTAAGGCAGTTAGAAACCAAAGAATGTCTTTTTCACATGGTCTGAGGTTGTTAGTAACAGATTATTTATTTATTTATTTATTTATTAATTATTCACTTCTTCATTTATTTGATATACATTTATTTAGTGCCTCACACATATCAGAGAGTGCTCTGTGAGTTGGAGATAAAGTAGTAGATAAAATAGGCATTGATTTTTCCCCCTACATAGTGTATTTTGTTCTCCTAACGATTTATTTTTTGAATGCCAATTGAATTCTCAGAAAGGATGCTATAATTTTGTAGGACTATTTGTTCTATGGTATCAAAATTCATAAGCTTGTCTACCAAATCCTGTGATTTAGAGTGGGAAGCTCTACATTCTAATTTCTGTACTTAATTTGTGAACCTATCCTTACATAAAAAAAAAAGTGTTTTCATTGACTTTCTTACATTCATCTTAAGGAAATATTTGGCTGGTAAGAGTGGTAATACCAATCTATAATCATAGACAGTGGATTCTCCACCAAATTTCATATTGATACTTCTAATATGAGAAACTCTAGTTGAGGAATGTTAATGCACACTATTAAATGCAAGGTCAAAGCATGTTGATGAGATGTTGTAGTTGATCTTTAATCTCAAACTGGGGTTTCTACTTTGCCTTTGATCATTCAATTTCCAGATTAAAAACAAACAAACAAACAAACAAAAAAAGAGCATTCATACTCATAATAGCCCTTAATCGTCACTAAAGCTGGACAGATAACTACTCTGTCAGCTTTATGTCTACTTCTCTCACACTATCCCCACTTTATGACTTGCCATGTTCCATATGAACTGTTCTTAACAAAATGCCCAGGGAAATATGTGCAATTTATGTAACAGCTAAACATACTTCATTTTGATTCTGAAATTTTAAGAGAAATTATGCATACATATGAATGTGATACTCCAGAAATTTTAGGATAAAATCTCTAGGTACTATTATACCAGATGGTATTATTTTAAAAGTACTCTTCTATAACATTAATGTGTCTCTTTCTCATTATGTTGTGGCAGAATTCCTGACCTATTCAAGAACAAAATGTTCTCATATGCCAAAAGAATTCAAAAAGTGATGACAGTTGTTCATGATACTTCAGATTTTAGAAATTCTTCATACCTTTTATAGGAGGAACCAAGAAATTAAAGAAATCTCTTGGCATATATAATTATTTGATTCAAACTTATTTATCAGGAACTTAATTCAGAAAATAGGGGCTCAAGGACATGTTTGTAGAAGTAAGTTTATACTCTTTGTCTTACAAATTTAGTGAGGTAATTTCTGATATACAGGTTACTCACCTAAAGAGTAAAATAATAGGTCAACATTGTTTTTAAAATGAAATTGTCGTAAGATACCCTATGGATTGCAAAAAACTACATGACAACAAGACTTTTCTGCCTACAAAAAGGTTAATATTTTTTGTTATTCTGATGAGTTTACATCATATTTGACGATTTTTGTAAGATATCAAGTGTCCCTAATACAGTGAACATGTGTTCTGCTTAATAAAGAAAGGAAATAGTTTAATAATTAAACAAATAGTATGTACACCAGTAATACACATGCAAGATTATTCCAGTATATATTCAAATCTTTAATACAAAAAACTTTAAGAGGGGGTCTGGAGAAATGACTTTGTAGAAAAAAAATTTTTTTTCTCATAAAGGAGGGCCTGAGATTTAATCTCCAGTCACCTATGTAAAATGACTGTCTTATCTATAAAGAACACTTAGTTAAGGCACACAATATCTAAAGACAGACATCTCCCTAAAGGTCATTGGTCACTAACTCTAGCAGAATCAGTCAGCTATGTGTTCAGTGAAAGAACCTCTCACTATTAAAATAATAATAATAATAATAATAATGTTGAGCATGCTTGAGATGAAGCCATATACAGACTTCTGACTTCTACATACATTTGTGTATATCACCCATGAACACACTTATACATATATAAACACAAATGAAAAAATGCATGCACAGTTAAATAATAAGTGATTAATAGATTAGATAGGTAGTGTACTGGTTAGTTTTGTGTCAACTTGACACAGCTGGAGTTATCACAGAGAAAGGAGCTTTAGTTAGGGAAATGCCTCCATGAGATCCAGCTGTGGGGCATTTTCTCAATTAGTGATCAACTGGGTGGGGGGAGCCCCTTGTGTGTGGTGCCATCTCTGGGCTGGTAGTCTTGGGTTCTATAAGAGAGCAGGCTGAGCAAGCCAGGGGAGGCAAGCCAGTAAAGAACATCCCTCCATGGCCTCTGCATCAGCTCTTGATTTCTGACCTGCTTGAGTTCCAGTCCTGTATCCTTCGGTGATCAACAGTAGTATGGAAATGTAAGCCAAATAAACCCTCTCCTTCCCAACTTGCTTCTTGGTCATGACGTTTGTGCAGGAATAGAAACTCTGACTAAGACAGACAGACAGACAGACAGACAGACAGAGACAGACAGACAGATAGATAGATAGATAGATAGATAGATAGATAGATATGGATGGATTGATAGACCGACAAACAGATGAAACTTAGAACATACTTAGCATGTGAAACTTTAAATCACCATGAAATTAAATTTTGTTATCAATGTCAATGGTTAACATCTCCCATGGAAATATTCAAACTGCTGAAGAGAAAATTATAATTATCTTTCTTAGGGCAGCAAGATTAAAATATAGATACAATTATATATAGCTTCTATGACTAGGTAAAGAGAGGAATTGAGGAAAAATGTTACCCTTAATATTAACAAACATGTGTGACTAAAATACATAGTAACTTTATCAAGAACTTGGTTCACTCTAAAACATAAATAAAATCACAAGGCAACAAGAATATTTTAATACTGTTTATCATTCTCACAAATATTATGAATCACTATTCATTTTTTGCAAATTTAAACTTTTATAAATTTGGAATTTGAGAATTCTTTGATGATTTTAAGATAAGTATATGCTTTTTCACTAGTATTTTATGTCTAAGAATATCAATGACTAAAGTGTGTGGCTATTATTTTCTACTACGTTATATGACCTGCCATTGGTCATTTTTTTCTATGTATTACAAAGGAATAAACCAGCTCAGGTACTGACTGTGAAAGATTTCCAAAGGGAGATCCTCACTCAAATCTCAGGATGCCTGCGGATCCCCAAAGACTCACGAGAGCCGTAGCTTGATGCAATTACATGAGGCTTTATTTGGGGAAATGCCAGAACTCTGGGGACCACTTGTATCCCACGAAGGGGTAGAGTTGGCCTTACTAAAGAAAAAGGGACCCTCTTTTTATGGGCCCTAACGGGGGAGAAAGGAGGAAGGAGTAGAGGATTTCCCAATCACCTGTAACAAACAATTTATATAGTCCTGGGAGGGGGTATGAGGAAGGAGCGGTGCACAGGCAAAGAGGTGATGCAATTCTATTGGATAACAGCTAACACGTGGGGCAGCTCCAGTTTGGTCCCATCTGAAGTTGCTGGGTAAATTTTCCAATCTCAGCCTAGCAACCAGTCCCCCAAACACTTGGTTGCAGGCTGAGCAATGGTTCAGCACAGCAACCAGACCCTAATCACTTGGTTGCAGGCTGCAACGGTTGGCAAACACACGGGTTCAAGGAACGGTCAGAACATGGGCAAACACACGGATTCAAGGAATGGTCAGACTGTTATGTCCAGATATTTTCTGAATCAATAGGACAAGTTAAACTTTTACTTTCTGCCAACAGTAGGGTCCATCTCTCTAGTCTAGGGGCTTTTAGGAATTCTTTCGTTTTATCAGGACTTTTCAATTGCGTTCTATCAGTCAGCAACTCCCTTTGAAACACTGGATGGTTTAATCCTAGAATATATTCTTAATAATTCTTATTTTTCATATTTTATTTTCCTTTTGTAAGATTTATTTATTTATTTTAAGTATATTAGTACACTGTAGCTCTACAGATGGTTGTGAGCCTTCTTTTGGTTGTTGGGAATTGAATTTAGGACCTCTGCTCACTCAGGTCAACCCTGTTCACTCTGGTTGGCCTTGCTCAATCAGTCCTTGCTTGCTCTGACCCAAAGATTTATTTATTGTTACAAATAAGTACACTGTTGCTGTCTTCACACACCAGAAGAGGTTATCAGATCTCATTATGGGTGGTTGTGAGCCACCATGTTGTTGATGGGATTTGAACTCAGGACCTTGAAGAGAAGTCAGTGCTCTTACATGCTAAGCCATCTTGCCAGCCCCATATTTTATTTTCCTTTTTAGACAATATTTACTTTGATTTTGAAAATTCTAAGAGTGTAGATATCTTAAGTTGAACACTGGAAAAATGCATCCTAATATCAGTTTGGGTGAAACAGGAACTTTTTTAAAATGTCAACATAAAATTGTCTACTGCTTGTATTATAATTACATGGTATAGAATAGTGATCATGTTCACACTTCAGTGAGTATCTGCAGAATGTCAAATGCTATTTTAGAATCTATAGGTCTCTTGCTCATGTTTGCAATTGTAACTCATTTCAATAGTACAAAGAAATTAGGAGATGAGACATTTGACACTAAGCTTAATAAGTACTTTTTAATATCTTCAAAGATCTTAAATATCTATTGTACATTAAAAAGAAAACAAAGTATTCAGAATTGTTTACTATTAAATTTAAGTTGATAAGATGTCTATGTCCTGCTGGGCATGGTGGCACATGCCTTTAATCCCAGCACTCAGGAGGCAGAGGCAGGCAGATTTCTGAGTTCGAGGCAAGCCTGGTCTACAGAGAGAGTTCCAGGACAGCCAGGGCTACACAGAGAAACCCTGTCTCAAAAAACAACAAACAAACAAACAAAAAAACCAAAAAATTTCTATGTCCTATCTTGGAGAGTGAGTTTGATCTCCAGGATCCATGTGATAGAAGAAAAGAACTCATTCTCACAAGGTATCTGATCTCTCTAATTAAAATAAATAACTTACTAACTAAATATTTGTAAAAGAATCTTTTATTCTCCTCAGATGAAGGGATAGGATGAGAGCATTATGAATACATACATGGTTTAGTCTGAGCCCAGAGCATTTCTAACTCTCCCTAGACCTAGGCCTGGAAGTTAGCCTCCACACAATATAATCTTCTGCAAGTCTGGACCTTGAACACTTCAGCTTCTAGCCTCTGTCCAAAAACCTCGACCTTGAATGTTTCAGCCTCCAAAACATTCTGCTAAACAAGCTCATCCTTTTTAGTTCTTTCTGAACTCTGACTGGCTGGTTCAACTCAGCTGTACTGGCTCAAACTCCCTCCAAGCTGACTTATGCAAACTTACCTTTCTCAGCTTCTGACTGAATTGCTCAGCTTGACTTCAAATTAACTCTAAAACTCTGTTCTAATATTCTGGCTTCTCTCATTCTCTGGCTCACTCTTTCTTTACCCATGTCTAGCTTATTCTCTTTGTCACCTGTTTCTAAAACTGTTCTGGTTAAACAACAACAATAACAACAACACAAGACAAAAAAAGAAAAAAGAAAAGAAACCTGCCTCTGATCTGTCACCAACTGGATTGCCATGAACTCGATTGCAATGCAGCTTTTCAACTCTCTGACTCAACAAACTGACTGACTAGATACTAGAGATCTGCATGCCTTTCTTTTGAGTCCTAGGACTGAAGATGTGTATACCACCATGCCTCCATACAAGCTTTTCTTTACCTGAAACTTGCTATACACAAGGGTTGTATTGAAGCCAGAGATCTTCTTGCCCCTGTCTTCTGCGATAAGAGACTTGTCAGTATTCCTGCCAGATCGATCACACAGATCTGGAGGGAATCTCTTGCCAAAGCAGTCATGTTGATGGATTAAAATTCCTAGAGCTCATGTCTCTAGCTGCATATGTAGCAGAAGATGGCCTAGTCAGCCATCATTGGGAAGAGAGGCCCCTTGATCTTGCAAACTTTATATGCCCCAGTACAGGGGAATGCCAAGAAGAGGGAGTGGGTGGGTAGGGGAGCAGGGGTGGGGGGGGAGGGTATAGGGAACTTTTGGGATAGCATTTGAAATGTAAATAAAGAAAATATCTAATAAAAAATTCCTCTCTATATAAATAGACAGGTAGATAAATAGAACTTTCTGTAGCACTATGAATCAAAAACAACAGTATTCATTTACTTTTCTTTACTATTTAGTTATATAACCTGAATCCTAATAATATAAACTAAGGAATGCCTAAATGTAGCAGTCCTGAGCCACACCAATATTCTCTTTACCTAGATACATATATGGATATTATGTTTATACGTAACAAACTATAGACTTAGCTTCAAATCTATGTCAGTATCATATTGAAATTTCTTGCTTCCTGGAATCAGTTTGTTTTCTTATGTGCACCAGTTCTGTCCTCTCAAGGGTGCTGTCATACTCAATTATCTGGGTACTTATAAGGAAGGTCCTTATCAATCATAAATTGAGAAAAATATCACTATAGTTCCCTACAAGTCAATCTTATAGATTTAATTATCAATTTAGAGTCCCCCTTTCCATATATGTCTAGATTGGTATCAATTCGACTAAAAGCAATTAGCATGGGATATTAAAACGAAGGAATTTGAAAAAAATGGAATCTCCAGTATTTCAATGAATCTATACAAGAACTATGTACTTATTTATGAACAGAACAGAAAAGAAATTATAATAACTTAGTCACAATGAAATTCCTGATTGAGATGATGAAAATGAGATAAACACTAAGAGACTTAAAGTGTAAGAGACATTTTCAAAGAGAAATGTTGCCTTTCATATAGTAATCATTTGCTTAGTTCCTTTACACAATACCTTTGAAATAACTGGTGCAGTATTCGCAAAGAATTACTTGGTTATTTTCCCTCAAAATAATTTTTTTGTCAGTGCAGTGTACCATACCTAGACCATCATGAATGCAAGACAAACTCTCTCATTGAGCTATAAGCCCAACCCTAAAAGTACACTGTCCAATACTTATTGAAGTGTATTGTTGAAGTATATATTGAGTCATAACTTTTAGCACATAACTTGGAGTTTTAGGATCTGAGAACTTCATTTTTTTGGGGGGAATTTTGGTTCTCAAGAGGACAATGCTTTTTACAGAGTATAGATGATCAGGGTTATTTGATTTCAGTGATTCTGGTTTACTTCACTTTATATTTTATTTCCAATTCCACCCATTTCCCTTTAAATGGTATAATTTTGTTGTTTTAATCAATTGTTTATGAACGCAATTGCAATGCAGCTTTTCAACTCTCTGATTCAACTCTCTGACTGGTGTTTATACCGCCGTGCCTACTGTAAGCTTTTCTTTACCTGAAACTTGCTATACACAAGGGTTGCGTGTGTATATATATATAAATTCATATCTATCTCTCTATATATAGATATATATAGAGAGATATATGAAAAGAAAGTAGAGATAGAATTATTTGTGAAATAGACTAAAGAAGAGGCTATAAGAGAAGGCAATTGGAATTTGAATGTAAGATGCATGATACACATATATAAAATTTCCCAAGGAAATACTTCATTTATACAACAAATATGCACTGATAATTATTTTAAAACATGCTAAACAAAAATCCATGTAGAAGCTAATAATACCAAGTTGGGAAAGCTTGTGTGAAGATAATCAGATGAAGGGTTATGATAGGAATCGGTTGAAGAAATCATCATAGCTAAGAAATCCCCTCTTTGAAGTTCTCTATTTCAACACACTGTATTCTCATTGATTAAGTATGTTTGTATTTAAAGGGATAACATGGCATCAGAATTTCTAAAAACAAACAGAGAATATAAGCTATTGCACAAACTATTCTCTCAGTATTGCTATAATGAAAGATTATGACTAAAAGTATTTTGGGGAGGAAAGGGTTCAATTGACTTATATATTCCAAATCACAGTTCATTGTGGGAAGCCAATGCAGAAATTCAAAAGAGACAGGAGCCTGGATGGAAGATGTGATTCAAAGACCAAGAAGAGGTACTTTTTACTGACTTGTACCTTATGGCTTGCTCATCTTGGTTTCTTATAGAACCCAGGACCACAATCCTACATATGGCACTGTGCTGAACTGTCCCTCTTCAATCACTAAGAACATTTCCTACAGGTCTGCCTAAAGATCTCTTTTATGGAGGAATTTTCTGAACTGAAGTTTCTTTCCCTCAAATGACTCTAGTTCCTGTAAAATTGACATAAAACAACTAAGCATTACCTCTGAATGACCGTCCTTAGAGTATCAAGACTTAATGTTTTGTTGTGTAGATTGTGTGTGCCTCAATAGAGATGTTGAGGTTCAAAGAGGAGAGAATTTGGTGTTGGGAAAGTTGTATATTCTACTAAGAGACCTAGTGTCACTCAAAAGTCTACTCCAAAAATACTCTCAAAATGATAAACAGGAAGAGGTTGTCATTTCCTGATCAATTCCAGAGTCGTTGATAGCTTCATTTTGTCCATTTAGTGTTGGGATGGTGGAAGCAAACAATTAAAAAAATTAAAAATAATATTACTCTGGACTGGTGTCTGCCAATATAAATGGAATATAGTATCCAGAGTATAAAAGGAAAAACTAAGTTGTAGAAAGTAGGAAATCCCTGAGCAGCTGTGAAAGGCAGCCGAGTACTCCATATAATCTCTTTATAGTTCTTGCCTAGCTTGGGCTTCATATTCACATATATATGAATGTGGTAAATGGTTGACTTACCTTTAATTATCTACACCATAAATAAAAATGGACTTAAGAATCAAAACATGAAGCACTAAAATGACTCGTCTAATTATCATTACTATGTGTTACAAGGATACCTCACTATGCGGTCTTCCCTAACACTCTACTTTCTTGCTAGAGTTCATACAGGCTAGCTTTCAGAATAAGAAGGTCTGCTTAGATCACATGGCATGACTTATGGAGTAGGAGGACTTCTCTCTTATTATTCTGTGTCAGTTCTTCAAACAACAGTTATGGTTGGCCTAGACTATGGACAACTGAGCAGGGTTTTGTATGTTTGTTTGTTTGTTTTATTTGTATATATACTGGTGGGATGTTCTCCGATCTGCTATACCATTGTGGTAGTTGTTCTCCTCCTATAAGTAACCTGCATATGGGAAAGTAGACTCTGAAAATTGGACCACAATTTTCCTGAAAGTCTATGATCCAATAAAATGCCCTTGACTTAGTGTCAGAGGGATATCATCTCATTGCCAGTCTTTTACGTTTGTAATACTGCAGTTTTGCAAAAGTGAATCTAGTTTTAGTACACACTGACCTTTTAGGATAACAGCAATCATTTGCTTGTGACTCCTCCTTGTCCACTTGAATGACTTGATTAAAAGTTCCATTGCTATTAGAAGTAACAGAGGAAGGTCGATTTGAAATGCAAGTCCAGTATGGTAAATATAGAGTCGGGTAGGCAGCATGATTAGGCCAGTGGCATCAGAGCTGTGGGTGAGCTCAGTGAATGGATTCTAGGAAGCTTTTTGATAAGGAATGACTACTCTCCTGTTCAGAAAGTTATGAATTACAGTTGTCTATTATGTGATTTACATTGTGTTACATCCTAATATGTCACTGTGAGATGGAACATAATATAATGTGACAGATTGCTAAATTTTTAGAGCAAGAAAACTTTTTTTTTATATATCCAGAATCTGCTATCAAATTTGATAGCAGCTATCAATCCATTTTTCTTTTCTACAGACAGATCAAAAGTCTGATGTACATGAAAAGCAGGTCATTTTGAGACAGCCACAAATACTTCAGTGCCTGCCTGTCTCAGGAATGATAAATCAGTTTAAGAAATACTTTGAAAGCTTGCAATGGTCTTTACTCAAACTTTCCTTTCCTTTTTTAATTTTTTTTCCTTTTTAGATTATAGCAATATTGTTGCAGAGCATAAGTTTATTTTATGGGTATTACTAAGAAATGATGATTATATAAATGATTTGTCTACAGCAATGAATTGCACCTGGAGATGACTTTGTAATCCAGGATGCATTGATACTGAATCATGACATCACAGTTGGGTCAAGTTTTCAAAGTTGCTCTGACTTTCTGATCTTAGCGATCCCAACCATTATGGTTAAGCCTGATGAATACAGTCACAGTCTCACCTGAAGCCTGCCCACATAAATTAATGTTTTCTACTTATTTAATCCTTAAAACAGGGCAGAGAATTATGTGATTAAAAATGCTAATCTGGCATATCATATCTGATTTCTTTTTACTTTTCAGGCCCCACTTGTCCTAACTATATGAGTGGAATGTCAACAGGATGAACACATATTGTATACATCTCATGTAGACATCCTCTAAAAATTAGAGCTTATTATCTGTGCCAACAAACAGGTTTCCTTGTGACATTACTATGTGCAGATACTATACATAGGTTAGTTTAAGTCTCTCTATCACCCTTCTGTAAAGATAAAATTTAAAACATTCTTTCTTATGTCACATGCATATGAAGTTTCTGTAAGAGAAACATCGGTGAGGAAAAAAGATTGCAATACCTGTGGACTTCCCATCACACAGGATCCACAGAATACCTCCTTACTTACAAAATCATCACTAAGAGTAACCTGAAATCACAGCAAATGGTTCTATACTAGGCTTGGCATGGTGGCACACGCCTTTAATCCCAGCACTCGGTATGCAGAGGCAGGCAGATTTCTGAGTTCGAGGCCAGCCTGGTCTACAAAGTGAGTTCCAGGACAGCCAGGGCTATACAGAGAAACCCTGTCTCAAAAAAAACAAAAACAAAAACAAACAAACAAAAACAAAAAAGTGCTTTACTGCTATAAATTGATAATTGTATTCCCTGCCAGAAAAAATTAATCTTTACACTCATTTATTTTTTCACACTGGAACACAGGATTGAGAGTGAGCCCACTTCTCTATACTCTCACCTTGTCTTGAGAAATTACCTTGTGAACAACATAGAATAAGCCATAGTCAAGGCCTATGTGTCCCTGCCAAGGAATGATGAGACGCTGACACTTTTCTCTGAAACAGCCACGTGGCAATGGTAAACTAGATGAGTGAGTCATCAAATAAATAAGTGAATATTTAAATAAAGTAATAAATAAGGTAATAAGCAAATAAATAAGAACCAAACCTTAAAATAGCAATCCATTGACTTTCTTTTTTTAAAAATGAATTTAGCCTTTTCTGCCTTATTTTTGAATGTGTATTGATGCTTTAAGAGTTAAGTATGAACAATATGAACTAACCAGTACCCCCTGAGCTTGTGTCTCTAGCTGCATATGTAGCAGAAGATGGCCTAATCGGCCATCACTGGGAAGAGAGGCCCCTTGGTCTTGTAAACTTTATATGACCCAGCACAGGGGAAGGCCAGGGCCAAGTAGTGGGAATGGGAGGGTAGGGGAGCAGGGGCCGGGGGGGGGGGTTATAGGGAACTTTCGGGATAGCATTTGAAATGTAAATAAAGAAAATAAAAAAAAGAGTTAAGTATAATAATAAGATTAAGCAGTTGCCATGGAGTGTGATGTGTAATCATAGGTAGCATTCATTCACTGCTCATTTTAATATCTAAAGTTATTGATAATTGGGAGAGATGCTGGACAAGTAGAATATGTTCCTTCTGTACCATGTATCTGCTGCTACTATTTGCTTAGAAAGCAGACTATTTAAATGTATTTTTAAAACTGATGTATCACATATTATTAATCTTTATCCTTTCTTTGGGACTGTCCTAGCATCTCACCCATACCCTTTTTCCTCAGCAAGTGTTATTTTACATATAACTCATTTAATAACAATTGAACAACAATGGCATCAAAGTGTCTAACATTCCTTTATGGAATTAAGCTAAAAGAAATATCTAGAAATATATTTTCAAGTTTTTAGCAATTTAAACTTTATCTCATTCAATGCCATGCATGGCCACTTTTTTTTTTTCTTTTTTAAATACAGGTTTCAAAAAGACATTGTTAGCTCTAGTCTCTCTGTTACGTGTATTTAATCTTTCACTAGTGGTACAGCGTCTAATGAGCAGTGTGTAAACTCACACAGCTGTACCTATGCTAACAGGTGACACTCTTTACTTTGGACATGGGTCTGCAGATTTCTGTTTTAGGCAGCTTATCCTGTGAGAATCATTTCCTGCACTGAAACACAGAACAGTGAGTAAATAATTTGAGTTTCTATTAGAAAGCCATAAATAGTAAATTTCTAATATAATTAAATTATAGTTCTAAAATGAATAATTCTTTTAGTCATTGTGTTTTAGCCTGATTCTTTTAAATAACCCAATTAACACTTTTAACATTTTTGTCTTAAAAAATATTCTGCAAAGGTTTAAAAGTTCATAATGACTTTTAATAAGTGCATATTATTTGCATAAAAGAATGAATTCCATTATGTATGCAATAGTTTTCAGAGATGTATATCATTCATTTTGATCACATTTAATAAAATAATTTCTTTGTAAAAAGCCATTTTCTCTAGTAGGTAGATACAATCACAAAAGCAACGCATATGGTCAAATCACCATGTGCACATATACAAATGTCATAAAGAAAGCAATTTTATTTTGTAAAACACATGAACTAATAAAATCCAAATTAAGATAGGTAAAACTTAAGGAAATTATTCCTGTCATCGGAGACAAGTAGATGGTTTTTCTACTCTGTGGTTTGGTTTACTAAATGGCCTGTTTTCCTGTAGCAATTTATCACCTTCATCTGTTGTACTAAGGAGGGTGTCTTTTTCAGCAGTCCTTCTGAGTCTTCTAATTTCCTTTTTAGCATTTGTGTCCATCTGGGTATAAAGGAAACACTGTATCTTTTAAGTTTCTAATATCATGTCCCATTAAAAGGTACTGATATATTTATTAGTTGGTTATTCTATAAAATAGAGTATCCTAAAATTAAATATGCAGCAAACTTTTGCAAAAATTAAGTAGCCCAAAGCCATCATTTTAATTGCATATAGGATAATTTTGCAATTGTTTCTTCTTATATTTATTTTTATTTATCTAATTAAATTAATTAATTCAAAAATTTAAAATCATTTTAATTTCATGCATATATGTAATTGATTTGCTGTGATTGCTTTCACGCCTCGCTCCCTCATTTATCTGCTGCTCACTCCTACTGGTTCCCTTCTTTCCTGATATCATTTCCTGATATCAACCTTCTATATCAAGCCACTGAGTTTAGGACTCCTTACAGGGCAGCATTTAATATATATATATATTGTACCCTCTTGTACCTAGGAGCCTGTGGACTCTCAACCATGGGTGTCTGTTAAGTTTTATTGTACTGCATACACATTCCTTCTTGAAGAGCAGGTCTCAAATCCCATAAATTTATGTGGGTTATCCACCCAAAAACATCATGGCACAACTGAGCATATCATGCCCTCTTGGCAGGGCATTATTGTATCATGCTGTGTCTACAGCTTGGTAAATCTATTTATGATATTTTTCTCTCCTAGCAGACTGTAGGGAAATCTCCTGGCACTTGAATGTTATGAACCAGAAATGGAGATTCCTGTTCAATTTTAGGTTGATTTCCTCACGTCCTGTATCAAAACTAAGTGGAGTCACCAGGGCTTACCATGCAGCTGCAATGGATAATCCATTAATTTGCTGCCCCTTCTGTTTACTTTATTAGATATTTTCTTTATTTACATTTCAAATGTTATCCCCTTTCCTAGTTTCCCCTCTGAAAACCCCCTATTCCATCCGCACTCCCCCTGCTCACCAACCCACCCACTCTCACTTCCCTGTCCTTGCATTCCCCTACACTGGGGCATTGAACCTTCACAGGACCAAGGGCCACTCCTTTCACTGATGTCCAACAAAGCCATCCTCTTCTACATATGCAGCTGGAGCCATGGGTCCCTCCATGTGTACTCTTTGGTTGGTGGTTTGGTCTCTGTGAACTCTGGGGGTACTGGTTGGTTCATATTGTTGTTCCTCTTACGGGAATGCAAACCCCTTCAGCTCCTTTGGTCCTTTCTCTAGCTCCACCATTGGGGAAATTGTGTTCAGTCCAATGGTTGGCTGAGAGCATCCACCTCTGTATTTGTCAGGCACTGGCAGAGACTCTTGGGAGACAGCCATATCAGGCTTCTATCAGCAGATACTTGTTGGCATCCACAATAGTATATGGGTTTGATAACTGTACATGGGATGGATCTCCAGGTGGGGCAGTCTCTGGATGGCCTTTCCTTCAGTCTCTGCTCCATACTTTGTCTCTACATCTCCTCCTATGAGTATTTTGTTCCCCCTTCTAAGAAGCATCAAAGTATCCATACTTTGATCTCCCTTCTTCTTGAGCTTCATGTGGTCTGTAAATTGTATCTTGGGTATGGAACTAGAAAACATCATCCTGAGTGAGGTAACCCAATCACAAAAGAACACACACGGTATACACTTGCTGATAAGTGGATATTAACCCAGAAGCTCGGAATTTGTTGCCCCTTCTTATCTGGTTATTTCAGCTAGACCAAAAAGTACAGACAGGCCTCCTTACACGTTATGACTGGTTTAGCACTATTTGGGTGGAAGGAATGATATTCTTACGTGTATCTGATCCTCTAGAAAGGTAGTACATGTATGTTTACAAGATGATAAAAGGGCACCTAATATAGAGGAAAGAGAAACCAGACATAATCTACTGCTCGCTTAGCCAAAGAAATATTGAGTAGTAACTGTAATCTCATGGTATGGGCATCTTGTTCTGAAGCAGAGTTGTGCAGGGATCTCTTATGAACCCTTATGTAGCAGGAAATACATAAGAAATATCTTTCATTTTTGAGCAAAATATTTCTCCAACGGAAGGCTACATATAGATAGATAGATAGATAGATAGATAGATAGATAGATAGATAGATAGATAATAAATGTTCACCAATCCTTCCAAAGAGGGTAGACAGAACCTTATCAATGAGAAAAATATTAGCCAATGAGAATCTACATTTCAAACCAAGATGTAAAAATCTTAACTAGTCACATCTGTATATAACTCAATGAACACACACACACACACACACACACACACACA
>NC_034609.1:22953591-22986592 GCF_900095145.1 Mus pahari | reverse complement strand
ACACACACACACACACACACACACACACACACACACACACACACATACACCTGCCCTCTCCAACTTGACCTACTCTCCCACATCTCCTGTATGAGAAAAAGCAGGACTCCAAGAGACAACACCCAAACATAGCATAACAGAGAACAGAAAGACAAGGCAAAAGTCCTCACACCAAGGCTGGCCATGGCAAGCCAATAGGAGGAAAGAGTCTCAAGGAGAACGAGTCAGAGACATACCCACTCCAACAGTTAGGAGTCCCACAAACACATTGCCCTAGCAGCTATGATAAATACGCAAAGGAACTGCTACAGACATACACAGGCTTCATGCTTTCTACTTCAGTCTCTACGAGGCCATGTAAACCCTGCTTATTTGATTCAGTGGACCATGTTCTCCGGATGTCCTCCATCTCCTCTGACTGCTACAATCTTTCTGACCCTTCTTCTGTGGATTCCCTGAGCTCTGACAGGAGGGTCAAACTGGAAACCTACAATTAGACGCTTTCTCAGTATTTCTGTCATGGGTATCCATATCTGTTCTCATCTGCTGCTGGAGGAAGCCTCTTGAATGACTACTGAGCAAGATGCCTATCTACAATTATCTGAAACCAGCTCAATCCTTATATGTTCAATGAGGTGTGCAGATGTTGTCCTTGGAATCAGGACCCCCACTGTCAGTTTGAGAAGGGCAACCCTCTGTCCATGCATCAGCCTTGGTTTTGCGGGGCATCTCCATGGGACCTCTTCAGCGATGCAGTCCTCAATCAAATGCAACTATGTAGCAGATTATCACTAGAAATCTTTTTTTTTTTTTTTTTAATTTTATCTATTTACTCATCTTACCAGTTGTGTTTGTTTGTACTATAGGTCTCTGGCCTATCTAATCTCTGGTTCCTGGCCATCCAAGGAGAGTTTAGTATGGGCTCTCTTTCTCATAGAGTGGGCTCTCAAGTTAAATCACACATTGGTGGGCCATTCCCATAACTTAGGTGCCATCGTTGCCTCAGCACATCTTGCAGTTAGGATTATCCGTGGTTGGTATCCGTGTTTCTCTTGAGGTAGCCTGTAGAACACATTTGTCATCAACGAGTCTAGATCATAGGCATGTAAGTTCTATGCGGGAAGCAACTTAAACAACATATGTTTAATGATGTGTGCAGATGTTGTTGTCCTTGGCAACAAGGTCCCCACTGTCTGTTTGACAAGGGCAACCCTCTGTCCAAGCACCAGCCTTGGTTTTGGGAGCATCTCCATGGGTTCTACTCAGCTAACAACTCAATCAAACGCAACTGTGTCTCATGAGTGAAAGCTTTGCCTGTCTACAAGAGGTAGCCAGTTGAGACTCTGTTTCCCCATTGCTAGAAATCCTTACTAGGATCACCCTCTTAGATTCCAGGAAGTTTCCACTATACCAGGTTTCAACACAATCGCAAAGGCCCCTCATTCCAGCTGTCTCTCCCCACACACTCTCTCTCTAATTTACCCTCCCACATTCATATGACACTTCCTTTCCCATCTCCACTTGCCCTGAATCCACCCACAAAATCTCTTCTATTTTTCCTCATCGTGGAGATCCATGCATCTCACTAGATAACCTCCTCTTTACCTAACTTTTCTGGGTCTATGGAGTGAGCTTTGTTAATATTTGCATACCTACAAATATCCATTTATAATTGAGTAATATGACATTTATTTTTCTGGATCTGGGTTAATTTGCTTCGGGTGATTTATTTTCTAGATCTATCCCCTCTCTTGTAATTTCATGATGTCATTTTGTTGTTGTTGTTGTTGTTGTTGAATAGTAGTCCAGTGTGTAAATGTACAGCATTTTGTTACTCCATTCTTTAGTTGAGGGTCATCTAGGTTCCATCCAATTCATGTCTATTATTAGTGCAGACAAAATCAACAGAGTTGAGCAAGTGTTCTTGTGAGAGGATGGAGTGTCCTTAGAATATATGCCCAAAAGCTGGATCTTGAGATAGATTCCCAATATTGATTCCCATAGTGGCTATGCAAGTTTTCACTTCCACCAGCAACGTTAAAGTGTTCCCTTGCTCCACATTCCTGTACACATGAGTTCTTAGTTGTTTTATTGATGTTATCCCTTCTGACAGGTAAGATGGAATCTCAAATTGCTTTTAATACACATTCATCTAAGGATGTTGAGCATTTCTTTAAAAGTTTCTTAGCTATTTAAGATTACTCATTTGAAAATTCTGTTTATCTATGTACCCTATTTTTAAGTTGAATTATTTTGCTTTGGGTTTGTTTCGATATGTAGTTTCTTGGTTTCTTTATATATTTTGGCTATTAGTCCTCCATCAGATAGGGAGTTAGTTAAAATGTTTTCCTAATCTGTAAGCTGCCACTTTGTCTGATTGGCTAGGCCCTTTGCCTTACAAAAGCCTATTTTTTTAGTTTCATTAGGTCCAATTTATTAATTGTTAATATTAATGCTTGTTCTTCCTGTCTCTTGTTAAGAAAGTTTTCTCCTGTGCCAATATTTTCCCTAATTTCTCTTAAATCAGGTTCAAGGTATCTGATTATATGTTGAGGTAATTGATCTACTTGGACTTGAGATGTTTTTTTGTTTTGTTTTGTTTTGTTTTTGTTTTTGTTTTGGTTTTTTCTCTTTTTTTATTTCTTTTATTTCTTTTTTTAAAAAAAATTATATTAGGTATTTGCTTCATTTACATTTTAATGGATGATAATTATGTATCTATTATCATTCTATATGCAAACATATAGCTTGACCACTACTATTTGTTGAAATGCTATCTTTTTTTTTCATTGTATATATCAGGTTTCTTTATCAAAAATCAGGAGTCCATAGATGTATGAATTTATATTTGTCTTAAATTTGAATCCAATGTTCAATTTGTCTGTTTCAATACCGATACCATGTATTTTTATTACTACATCGTTCAGTATATCTTAACTTCAGAGATGTTAATATGTCTAGCAGTTATTTTGTTGTTCATGATTGTTTTAGCTACCTTGGGCTTCTGTTGCTGCTGCTGCTGCTACTGCTGTTACTGTTGTTGTTCCACAGGAAGATGAGAATTGTCCTTTCAGTGTCTCTAAAAATTGCCTTGGAACTTTAGGGAGGATTACAGTGAATTTCTAGATTGCTTTTGTTAGATTAGCCATTTTTAATGATGGTAATCTTACCAATTCATGACCATAAAAGATCTATCTTCTTATATCTTTTTCAATTTCTTTCTTCAATCACTTTTTGTTTTTTTTTTTTCTTCTATCCAGCTACTTTGCTAAAAATGTTTATCAGCTATAGGAGTTCCCTGGTGGAATTTTCAATTTCAGTAATATACTAACGTATCATCTCAAATAACAATAACTTCTTCCTTCCTAATTTTATGCCACTGATCTCCTTCAGTTGTTGGATTATTCTAGCTAAAACTTCAAGTACTACATTAAATGGACAAGGAGAAAGTGAACAAATGGTCTTGTTCCTGAGTTTAGTGAAATTTCTTTGAGTTTCTCTTCATTTAATTCGATGTTGGTTTTAGGCTTGCTGTATATTACCTTTATTATATGTAGGATGTCACTTGTATCACTCATCTCTCCAAAACTTTTATGATGCAGGGGTGTTGGATTTTGTTAAAGGCCCTTTCTGCATCTAATGGGATGATGAATATTTCCTTTCAATTGGTTTATATGGTTAAATATATTTACTGGTTATCAAATGTTCTGCCATACCTGCAATGCTGAGATAAAGACTACTTTATTATGCTGGATAATCTTTTTATGTGATCTTGGATTCAATATGCAAGTATTTTATTGTATCTATATCAAGAAGTATTTCTACATCTATAGCAATGAGGGAATTTGATATATAAGTATCTTTCATTATTGTATCTGTTGGTAGCTTTGGCATCAAGCAAATTTTCCCTCATAAAATGAATTAGACAATTTTCTTTCTCTTTCAATTTTGTGAAATTATTTGAGGAATATTTGTAGTAATTTGAAAGTCTTGTAGAGTTATGAAACTGCCCTGTTCTTTGCTTTTCTGATGGGGAGGTAATAATGACAAATGTCTGTTTAAATTATTTATCTGACATTGACTTGTTTCATATTTATGTTTTGTAAGTGGTAACTATGGAAAAAAATGCCATTTCATTTAGATTTTACAATCTGATGGAGTACAGGTTTTTACAGTATTTCCTTAATGATTCTCTGGATATCCATGATGTCCATTGTTATGTACCTCCTTTAATTTCTATTTTTGTGAACTTGGATATTCTCTGTGTCTTTAAGTTAGTTTGGATAAAAGTTTGTCTAGTTTGTTGATTTTCTTAACCAAACTCTTTGTTTCATTGATTTATTGTATTGATCCCTTTGTTTCTATATTATTGATTTGAGCCCTTATTTGATTATCTTTCACTGTTTAGTCCTCTTTTATGAGCTCACTTTTTTTCTGTTGTAGAGGTCTATGGTGTGCTATTGAATTGCTACTACAAAAGCTCTCCATTTTTTTTTTTTTTTTTTTTTTAAAACGTAGGCACTTAATACTATGAACTTTCCTCTTACTCTACTTTCACTGTGTCCCAAAAGTTTGGGTATGCTGTGTTTTAATTTCCATTGGATTTTAGAAAATCTTTAATTTCATTCTTTATATCGGTCTTGACTAATTTTTCTTCCAGTAGATAATTGTTAAGTTTCCCAGAATTTGTAGGCATTCTGTTTTTTCTATGGTTGTTAATATCCAGCTTTAATTGACAATAGTCTGATAGGATCCAGGAAGATATTTTACTTTTCTTTTATCTGTTGAGACTTGTACTGTGATGAAAAATTTCAGTTTTGGAGAAAGTTCCATGAGGTACATAGAAGAAGGTATATTCTTTTGTGTTTGGGTGAAATGTTCTGTAACTATCTGTTAGGTTCACTTGGTTTATAACATCTTTTAGCCTTATTTTTTCTCTTTGTTATTGTTGTTGTTAATTTTGTTTTGTTTCTGTATAGATGACCTGTCAGTTGGTGAGAGTGGGAAATTGAAGTTTCCACTGTCAGGAAGTATGGTTTAATATGTGAATTAAGCTGCTGTGGTATTTCTTTTACAAAAATCGGTGCCCTTGCTTGGGACATTGATGTTAAGAATTGAAGTATCCTCTTGGTGGATTTTTCTCCTTTGATGAATATGATTCATCATATCTTATCTCCTTTTATTGGTTTGGTTTGAAGTTGTTTCATTAGATATTAAAATAACTACACCAGCTTGTTTCATAGGTACATTTACTTGGAATATATGTTTCTAATCTTTACCTTGATGTTGAGATGTGTTTCTTGGCTGTAAGAGAAGGATGGGGTCTGTTTTTACATCCATTCTTTTAGTCTGTGTATTTTTACTGAGGAATTGCTTTTGAGAGATATCAAGGACCAATGACTATTCCTATTATTTTATTGCTGGTGGTATATGTGTGCATCCATTCTTTTGGTTTTGATTTATGTGATTATATGTTTTATGGGTATATTCCACCTCTTGTAGTTGGAAATTTCTTTCTAGAACTTTCTGTATGGGTGAATTAAGAGATAAATATTGTTCAAATTTGACTGTGCCATAGATTCTTCTTTTCTTGATCTATGATAATTGGAATTTTTGCTGAGTATAATAATCTGTGCTGGCATTTGTAGTCTCTCAGTCTCTGCAGTGCATCTGTCCTGGCCCTTCTGGCTTTTTGGGTCTCCACTGATGACTCAGATATATGTCTAATATTTCTACATTTATATATACTTGGTCTTTTTTTTCTGTGTTTAGGATATTATTTTGTTCTGAGTTGACTTTCTTTTATAGTTCATTTTATTTGGTGCTCTTAGTGTTTCTTATGTCTTTATAGATATCTGTTTCTTTAGGTTAGGAAATTTGTCTTCTATGATTTTTTTAAAAAAATATTTTCTGGTTTTTGAACTGTGATTCTTCTTTCTATATGTCTATTATTATTAACTTTAATCTTCAGAGTGTTCCAGATTTTCTGTGTATGTTATGTAAGGAACTCTTTAGATTTAATTTTTATTTTCACTGATGCATTTGAGATTTTATTATATTTTCAAGGATGAGATTCTCTCTTCCTCTCTTGTATTTTGTTTGCATTTTCCTCTGTAGATTCTGTTTCAATCTCTAAATTTTTCATTTCCAGAATCCTTTCTGTTTGTGTTTCTATATTATTTTCATTTCTGTTTCCAGTTCTTGAACAATTTTGTTTGCATCAATGGTTTGTTTATTTTTCTTAACTTTCTTTAAGGGATCAATTCATTTCCTCCAATTGTTTGGTGTTTTCCTAGCTTGCTTCAAGGCATTTATTTATTTCCTCTTTAAGAACCTCTATCATCTTCATATAGTTTGTTTTAATGTCTTTTTTTGTGTGCTGCAGCTATGTTGAAATATTCGGGATATGCTGTGGTAGGCGAGTTGGGCTCTGATAGAGACATATTATCCCAGCTGTTATTAATTATGTTCTTGCACTAGTGTCTAGCCTTATGGGTTTTTGTTGATCAGAGGTCTCAGTGCTAAAGTCTGGGTTTTCCTATGTTGGGGGTTGTTTAATTCCTTGGTATCTGTTTTCTATCTGGATTTTCAGAGAGGGAGTGATAAATGTTGCCCTGTTCAGCCTGTTTTGTAAACAGTCCTGTTTTACTAGACTGCTGGACCAATATGTTCTCAAAGGAAGCCTGCTGATGTTAGAGGCTTAGATAGCCACTACAAGTTGGGGGAGTGAATTCAGAAGGAGATGATCTGTGGATCCGTAGAACATATGGAAAGGGCAAAGGAGGCTAAAGTTGGTGCTCAGTTGTAGAGCTAGAGGTAAGCTTGAGAGATTGGGTTTGGAGAAACAGAAGGACTGCAAGCAGGCAACCTGGAATTCTAGCAGGCATGGCTTTTTCAATTTGAATTTCTAAAAGATGATTTATGAGTTAAGTTTTATAGAAAGAAAAATGAGTTAAAGTCATGATGCTCCCTCCAGGGTAGAATTTGGGAAGGAAAGTAAATTATAAAGACGAATAAGCAAAATTTTCTTTCAATGCTATAAATAGCAACCGATAATGTGGAAAGGCTCTGTTCAGCAATGGCCTAGGCCCTCCGAACAGGAACATGAGAATCTTCCTTATTAGGGCTTTAGAACTAGAAAAGGAATCACTGAGGTAATGAGCAGCAAACAATAATAGCTGGTGAGCATAACACGGATGAAGTGCTTAGGGACTGAAATCTAAAGGAAAGCTAAAGAAAGCTTTGCAAGCAGAGTGTGCATAACAAACATGTTAGAACTGCCAAAGTAGGAGGAAATGGACCTCATCCAACTAAAGACAGAGACTTGCTTCACCAGACAGCCAGGTATATGAGAACCCCTGTGGCTACCAGATTGTAAAGTAAGAAGCAACTGGGGATAACTACCTAAAAATATATCAGAAAAGATCTAGAAAGTTTTTGAGTAAAATCAGGGCTGAGGCTGGACAGTGGTGGTGCACACTTTAACCCCAGAACTTGGGAGGCAGAGGCAGACAGATTTCTGAATTCGAGGCCAGCCTGGTCTATGGAGTGTGTTCCAGGACAGCCAGGGCTACACACAGAAACCATTTCTCAATAAGTAAGTAAGTAAGTAAGAAAGAAAGAAAGAAAGAAAGAAAGAAAGAAAGAAAGAAAGAAAGAAAGAAAGAAAGAAAGAATAAAAATCAGGACAGAGATGGCTAAGTATGAAAAGTTGGAGTCTGTCTTTAAAACAATTTGTACACTATAATAAGCACGAAGAAATGAACTATGCCTAAATCAAATGAATTACAACTATTCTGAATCCCATATGAACTATGCCCAAATTAAATAAACTGCTTCTCCTATGAATCGCAGAATCTCCAATTACTAACTATAGAGACATGTTTATTCTAACTCAGAAGTTTATTACACTGGACATTAATCTTAGAGTTAACACATGGTACTATTAATGAACATGTTACTTGGCACAAGAAAAAAAAAATCTAAGTGGAAAGTGTAGAAAGCCCCAGAGATTCAGCTAAAATGATTGATCAATAGAAGCAGTAAATCTGTGGATGTTTATTGAAGAGCATAAATATTTTACAGTTCCCATTTCTGCAAATACTGACCAAATTCTGAAAAACTTACCTATTTATAACATCAATAATAATGGGGTTCTTTGAAACCTTATTTTCTCATGTGAAATAGAAGAATTTATATAAATGGAGCAAACCATTTTTGGAATCATTTGTGTGCAAGACAACAAATTTAGCAAGAGAATTCATAATTGCCCAACAGTAACCAAGTTATTGCAGGATTTAAGGAAGAGGAACAACAAAAAATACAACAGAGATCAATCAATACTATCATCCAAAATTGAAGAGAAGAGAGGCATTATTTCATGGATACTTCTTTGTTATCCATTCCCCCAAGTGTTAGAATGCTGCCTCAAGACCATCACAAGTTAGGAATCTTGGTCATAGTCAAAACAAGGATGTTGCATTGACAAAATCAATATCAATGCAGATCTCCAAGGTCTGACTCTTCAGCACGTAGGTAACACTCAGCATTGCTCCTATGCATTTAAATTGCACGAGTCATGATGCAATAGTGTAATATATAAACACATAGAAAATAAAGTTGCATATATAGTGAAAGTGACTAATTGATATGACATTAAAATGGGAGACAGTCAATGTAGTGACTTCTAGAGTGTTGTGAGAGTGTTGAATTCAAATATATCCTTATTAGGGGCAACCTTGGATGAGTTTGTTTAGTTTGCAAAAGTCAGTCAGTTCTTACCTGAAAATATACATAGTAATAAATCACTTTCATAATAACTTTAAAAAATTTTTTCAAACAAATCCAATAAATATTTGTTATACCAAATATCTTATTTTTATCATTATTTAAAAAAGATTCTTTTTTTTTTTTTTAATTTTTTTTTTTTAAAGATTTATTTATTTATTATATGTAAGTACACTGTAGCTGTCTTCAGACACTCCAGAAGAGGGCGTCAGATCTTGTTACGGATGGTTGTGAGCCACCATGTGGTTGCTGGGATTTGAACTCTGGACCTTCTGAAGAACAGTCAGGCGCTCTTACCAACTGAGCCATCTCACCAGCCCTTAAAAAAGATTCTTAACAAGTGGTAATGGTGCATGCCTTTAATTCCAACTATTGAGACATAGGCAGGCAGATCCCTGAGTTTCCTACCAGCCTGGTGTACATGGTTAGTTCCAAGAAAGCCAAGGCTACAATGTATAACCCTGTCTTGAAAGAAACAACCCAAAACAAAAGGAAACACAAACAACAATCAGAAGAAAACCAAGAGTAGATATTCTCACATCATAATAAACTTTGCTTCTTAGCTTTTTAAAAATAGCCGTGTTTTAAATATCATTATTAGTTTATTGAGAAAGGGCCACAGTATGTATCCTTAGGTAGGCAGAACTCCTTTTGCATACCAAACTAGTTTCATGCTCAGTAAAACCTTCCTGCCTCTGCTTCCCAAGTGTGAAGATTAAAGGTGTGTAGCACCATTACCGGCTTGGCTTACAAGCATATCCTTTACATCTTTACATCACTTCTTTCCCTGTGAAGATCCTTGAGAGTCATTATTGCTTACAGCTCAGTAACTATGGTGACACAATTGCTAGTTAATGGGCAATAGTAAAATAGCAAGGGTGAAATGCAGAATCCAATGTTGGAAGTAAGTGAGGGAGGGAGTGTGAAGGAAAAATGAGCATCAGAACAAAGTTTTGCTAACACCAATTAGTGTTCTCTGTACAAGTCCTGTACAAAACATATTATCATATCATTTCTACCTAACGACAGCATTACGAAGGGGCTCTTCATTTTACAAGAAGATCCACCACTCAAACTCCATTCATATTACTTCTAAAATTCTTGGTGTTTCATGAAAACATTTTGTTTTGTCTCACAGAAAGGATAGCAGATTCTCAAAGCCTTCAAAGGAAGTAAAGGACCAGACCTTTATTCTGTGGAACTATCTGGATGTCTAGGTGCCAGTGCAGATCCCTTCCTGCCTCTTGTTATGTTTTTTTACCATTTGGAATCAGAACTTCAGTCTTTCATATATTGCAGACATTTTCAGAGTGTGACTTTATGAGAAAGAAGCAAGTAAGAATCTAAAATAAATTGAAGCATAGTAGTGAGACAATTCTTTGTTGCCCATTACTCCAAAACCTCTCCAATTTCTTATATCTTCTCTTTGATAGTCGCAATGATTTACAATGTAAATGTTGAGAGAGGGATAATCTCTAAAACAGAAGATAAAACTTATTCTTCAAGTGGGTTGCACTTTCTTTGCAAGTGAATTCAAGATTTTTCCAGAAGAGATTCTTCCCCAGTGGGGAAGAAGTCAAAGGGAATAATTCATGCCTTTCAATATACACATTCCTCTGTCATTTCAGAGCTATAGCTCTGCAGAAACCCAAACCACATGGAACTAGTAATAGCTACCTTCAGAACTTGAAGAGGAGTTTGGGGCTTATACCTTTTCTCATGGGCAGTGAGTGTGACTCCCTTCCTCCAGTTCCCCCCTGACCTATCAGTATATATGAACGAGGAAGCAAACCCTGGGCAAATGCAAGGCTGTGAATGCCAGGAAAGAAAAGAAGGAAGCAGTCTTTAAAATGACTTGTACATTACAGCAAGCATAGAAAGATGTACCATATCCCCATCAAAGAAATTATTACTGTTATGAATCTAGATTCTCCAGTTACTAGCTATAGAGACACGGTTATTCTCTCTCAGATGTTTATTAGGTTAGATATTAATCTCAGAGTTAACTCATAGTCCTATTAATGAACATGCTACTTGATCCAAAAAAGAACCCAAACAAACAAAACCCCAACAACCTTTTTCTTTTGTTTAAAATTCTTTGAAAACGAATTGTTCCCTGGGCAAGTATGAGTCATGAAAGAGCCAAGACACTATAGAAATCACCATTTCCCAAGGCTTTATACATTACATTAGCCTTTTGTTAGAGTACACTAAATTCATGTGGTAACATCATCTTCTTGAATTTGAATCAGACTTGATTTTTAAAATATAACGCAGGCACTCTAGTAGAGGAATTGCCACAACAGAAATGGTGTTTACACATAACATAATAAAATAAAAGGATGAACATGAGTGTTCAAGTCTTGCTTTTCTACTCCATTCTTCTCTGGAATTTGCTTCAGAAAAGGAATTTCAGTGGGTAGAACATAAATACTAGAGACAGAGGCCTGGATTTAAGAATCTATCCTAGTTTATAGATAACTAACTTCAGTGTTTTAACTCTAAGGATTCTTCTTCATAAGATGTGGGAATGAAAATAAATAGTTCATGTCACAAATTAATATAATAGTTCTGTGAGATGAAGCTTTGAAGTGACTGAATCCAGTTCCATGATTATAGATTCACACATTCAATAAAAAATCATTAGAATTAACTCGGGCTTGGATAGGTATTTTCTCTAGTTTGAAGAGCATAATGTAATACAAATAGAGGTTAAGTGACTTACCCATGTAGTTGATATTTGGTGAGCCAGGTTCAAAATTAATTAGTCTGATTCCACAATGCACAATCAAACACATTGTGTTAATGAATGCTTTTCTTCAGTATGATAGCAGGATACCACTGACTTGACAGCTTGTATGGGGACTACTGTAATTATAATTACAGGTATAAGGTCTTGGAGTGCATTTAAACCTACAGAAACTCAATGGCAATCATCAACGCCCCACCCAATCCCCAGTATCATTTTTTACATTCTTTATTCTAGACTGTAACCTCAAGAATTCCAGATTCTAAGTGTTGCCACTAAAGAAGAGAAAGGCATCATGAAATGTTGAAAAGCCTCTGGGCTTTATAGTCCCAATCTATGAAGTGGATACATGGCTATTACACTGAACTGGAGACTACTACAGAAAACCTGTACATGTGCAGTATATATTCAATTGGATTGACTTTCATGAACTCTGTAAACTTCGTGACTAGTTAAGAATGGGGCACTTTCAAGAACTGCATGCTTGTGAATGTCTTAGAACTCTTCCCCTCTTTCTTCCATATGGATATTGTGGATTGAATCCATAAGATCAAGCTTACTGACAAGAACCTTTACCCTTAAATATCTTGTCAGCACCATAATCACATTTTATAAGTTTATTACCTTTTTATATGGAATTGTGGAAAGTAGAATAAGTGAACCTAATTAACCCATTCAAATCTAGGGATACTGTTCAGTAGTTAACATGATTCATCACAGATTTTTAGAAAATTGGTCAGCCCTAACACATACATAACAGCAATGATAAATGGACTTAGTAATTTGCATGTGTCTGTAGCAAGATGAAAAGTAGATATCATGCAACTGGAAGGCTGTCAGAAAGTATACAGAGAAATTCGAGCAGGCAGATGGGTGGGAATGATATGGATACGTGTCAAATAGTGTAGCAAACTATGGAATTCTGATATCAAATTTGACATCTCGATAAATCTGAATCACTAAATCTTTCTGAATATTATTAATTAGTATTAATATAATTAATACTAACAATTAATATTATCATTTTTAAAAGCTTAAGCATGTAAAGATTGTGTTGGGATATGTAGCTCAGTATGGGACAATGATTGCTTGCTTAGCATGTACAAGGCTCTGGGTTTGATTTTCAAAGTGTCAAAGAAAATGTTAAAATTTTACAAAATACATTAATACAGTTTATGAAACTGTAACATAACCCACTATTATGTAGAATTAATATACAACAATAGAAGAGAGAAAGGGGAAAGAAAGTCAGATGTGGTGACTTTTGCAAGTTATCTAAGCACTCTGGAGTCAATGCAGGAGTATTTCAAATTCATGTTCAGCCTGGTCTATACATTAAGACCCTGCTTCCAAAACAAAGTTAGACTGCAGAGGTATTTTCAGTGTTAAATGCCCTGGATGTTCTTTCATAGGGACTGAGTTCTATTCCCAGTACTCATACGATATCACAGCCATCTGCAACTCCAGTTCCAGATGATTCAGTGTCTTCTTTTGGCCTCTATGAGCACTGCATGCATGAGATACAAATGTATGCATGCAGGCAAAATACACACACACACACACACACACACACACACACACACACACACACACACTAATAAAATGGAGTCAGGGCTCACACTTGTAATCTATGAGTTTGGTAGGGAAAGTACCAAGCCCAACTTGGGGTTCATCCTACCCTGTACAAACAGAATCACAATCAATATTTTTTTTTTTTAATTGATGGCAAGAAAAAAAAAAAGACAAATCCTGATACAAAAAAAAAAAAAAAAAAAAAAAAAACAACTTGAAACCAAGACTGCTGAGTTCATTTTGATCTCTAAAAACAAAACAACAAGGAAGAAGAAAAACACAGGTCCTATAAGTTGACCTTAGCCACGACCGTTCCCCAAACACATACTAATAAAGAAAAATAAGCAAACGAATGGGTGGACATTAAAAGAGTAAAGTCTTAAAGTCCTGGGGTTGAGGAAGTTATGTAATATGCATGTAAAATGATGGATAGGAAAGGAAGTATTACTTAGTACCTTTTTATAAAACCCATCATACTTTCTGCTCTAATTAAAAAATGCCTGTTAATTGTTAAGAAAATTTATTTCCGTTTGTCAAAAGCAGATATGCAGATATGTCCCTATAATTTCTAATGCAGCCTAACCCAAAATTCATGCATTTCAATAGATATAAAGGAACATAAATTCCAGCCCTGTTGTGGCTTGTCCAAAGACAAGGCTTCCAATTAAAAATCCTTCCCTTTTCTCTACCCCAGTAGCATTTCCAGCATAGATAACAATCTTACCTCAACATCCTTAATATCATTAATGATTGGCTCTTTCTACAGAGAGCTTAAAAGCCTGTTGAAGACACTGGCAGGCCTGAAGTAGGTTAGTAGAAGGTTACACAGCAGGGAGAGCTAGTGATCTGAGCATATTAAAGAATGTGTACCAGAATTAAAAGAACCAGATGAGGGCCACTTAAAAAGTAACACTTGAATACAAACTGACTGCTGTTTTTCAGATAAGAACTTTGGAATGAGGATGTAATTTGCAGTTTCCCTTTGGGCCTGTTTTCACAGGCAAAATCAAATGAATGGCTGAGGTGATCAATACCAGGAAGAATGCTGTGTGCAGCGTATGTGGCCAAGAACTACAAAAAAATGAAGAATCTGAACAAAAAAAAATAATCTTGCTATTTTGGAAATAAACGGAAGGGAAACATCATTGAATTGATGATGTTTGTAACTTGAATCATTGTCTAAGCATCCAAGTTATCTTTGTTTCCTATGAACACTAACAGACACGGTGGCAATTAATTTGGGTAGTTCTATTATGAGGGGGAAAGCCAGTTGTACTTTGATTAACAAGAACGCCATCCTCACAACCTTCCTGCAGCACCAGTGACACAATTATTTTCATTTTATGTCTAAAGAAACTGAACATTCAATTTTCCAAAAGTTCCTGCAGACACTGAATATTACTGTCTACAACTGTAGCAAACTGAATACATCCTCACGACTCTGATCTCAGAAACTAAGCAGAATCATTCCGAGTTAGTACTTGGAAATAAAAAACAAAACAAAACAAAACAAACAATAAAAAAGAAAAGAAAAACGGTACCCTCATTGTTACTCTTTCATCTTGAAATTGCCATCTTAAGCATCCCAATTCCAGGATCACTAAATGTGTTCTTTCTCAAAACACCATATTCTCCTACCTCCTGACTCATTCCTGTGCTTTAACAACATTTGAACATCAATGTTGGAGGCAGGAATTTGTTGTGTATGCTTTTCACTTATTTTCACACTCTCTATGTCTTTTCTTTTTTCTTTCTTTCTTTCTTTCTTTCTTTCTTTCTTTCTTTCTTTCTTTCTTTCTTTCTTTCTTTCTTTCTTTCTTTCTTTCTTTCCAATCCAGATTTTATTACCCTGGTCCACACTCCAACTGTTCCACATCCCAACCTCCTCCCCACCCCACACCATGTGTCCATGAGGATGTCTCCACCACTCACCTCCCACCACCCACCCAACAAGACCTATAAACTCCCTGGAGTTTCCAGTCTCTTGAGGGTAAGGTGTATCTTCTCTTACCCAGACCAGGCAGTCCTCTGCTGTATATGTGTTGGGGGGGGCTCATATCAGCTGGTGTATGGTCCAGTTTTGAGAGATCTCAGGTCCAGGTTAATTGAGACTGCTGGTCCTACTACAGGGTCATCCTTCTCCTCAGCTTCTTCTAGCTTTTCCTTAATTCAACCACAGGGGTCAGTAGCTTCTGTCCATTGGTTCGGTACAAATATCTGCATTTGACTCTTTCAGCTGCTTGTTGAATCTTTCAAGGGGGGGCTGTCAAGAAAGGTTCCTTTTTGTGAGGACTCCATAGCCTTAGTAATAATGTCAGGCCTTGGGGCCTCCCTTTAGCTTGATCTCACTTTGGGCCTGTCCTTGGACTTTCTTTTCCCCAGGCTCCTTTCCATTTCCATCCCTGCAGTTCTTTCAGACAGGAACAAGTATGGGTCACAGTTTTGACTGTGGTGTGGCATCTCCATCCCTCACTTGATGTGTCTTCCTGCTGGAGGTAGGCTCTATAAGTTCCCTCTCCCTTCTATCACACACTTCATCTAAGGTCCCTCCCTTTGAGTCTCTGGGAGTCTCTCACCCCTCAGGTCTCTGGTGCATTCTGGAAGGTCCCCCAACCTCCTACACCCAAGGTTGCCTGTTTCCATTCTTTCTGCTGGCCCTCAGGGCTTCAGTTCTTTTCCATCACCCAATACCAGATCATGTTCCCCTCATCTCCCAACCTGCGGTCCACTTTCCCTCCCAGGTCTTTCCCTCCCTCCATACTTGTGATTCTTTTCTTTTTCCTCCCAAGTGGGACTGATGAGTCCTCACTTGGTCACTTCAGCTTTTTGAAATGTTTGAGTTCTGTGGACTGTATCTCTGTATCTTGGGTATACTGTACTTTTGTTTGTTTGTTTGTTTTTGGATAATATCCACTTATTAGTAAGTACATCCTATGCATGTCCTTTTGGGTTTGAGTTACTTCACTCAGGATGATTTTTTTTTCTAGTTCCATCCATTTGCCTGTAAAACTCAGAATGTCCTTGTTCTTAACAACAGAGTAGTATTCCATTGTGTTAATGAACCACATTTTCTGTATTCATTCTTCTGTTATGGGACATCATGCTCTCTAAACTGCCTCTTATTTTTGGAATAGAAGTCTCCATCTTCTTTGATATCTTTTTGCTAATCAAAAGGGGCTATGGTTTCACTGCCCAAATAAAAGTCCAAGACAAGATGCCCATTTTTAATAGTGTCCTTTAGTGATGAGAGAAATCCATTGCCTCTGATAGCTTTCTCTTCTCAAATTAAAACAGTGAATAGAGCAATGATTTACCAAGAAAACAGAAGCCAAGCAGAGTATATGAAATAGTAAATGTGGTAAAGGTTACAATGACCATGAAAATGTTGAGAAGCCAAACCTTGGAGAGGAGGCATAGTGAACACTGAGGATTATTCAGATTTAAACGGGGGTTCCACTTGAAAAAAAAAATCAAATAAAAGTGAGGAAATAAAGAAAAAAACATCTGAATAAAGAAAAAATAGACTGAAAGCTTTATTGCAGGTTCTCAAAGAGAAAATAATAATAAGTTTAAAATCAAAATAAGATTTAACTGTAAAAACATAGTAACAAACAACTCAGGAATCATTTCTGAAACTGAACTACTCTGGATAGTGATACATTTATACATAGGTGCCAATTATAATACAGAGTAATTACCATAAAATTCTCATATACCATTTCCTGAATTTCTTTTCAAATTGTAATTATTTTCTGATATTTAAAAAAATGTTGTTTCAAATTAAAAAGGAAACTCATTTCCCCCAATTAAATAAGCTCTTGTTGCATCTGATCACTGAACGTTAATGAGCTATTAAATACTCCCAGAAGTTTTTGTCTACCTAAATGATTTCTTGTAAGAGTCAAATGTTGAGGGCTAGAGAGGTGGGCCAGTGGTTAAGAGCACTGACTGCTCTTTCAGAGGTCCTGAGTTCAATTCCTAGCAACCACAAGGTTACACACAACCATCTGTAATGGGATCCAAAGACCTTGTTTGATGGGTCTGAAGACAGCTATAATGTACTCATATACATGAAATAGGTATAAATATAAAAATAAATCTTAATAAAAGAGTCAAATATTGCCACTGTCCCCAGAAGATTGTCTACTTTCACTTTTTTTTGTTTGTTTTTGACTAAGAAAGAGGATTAAAAGGCTCTTTATTCTGGCAGAGGGTGAGTTAAACAACAGTACATACTTACTAACTTTGGTGAATATTTGAATTTTTTTTTTTTTTTTAGTATAGAATTTTCTGGAGATTGAAGGGATTCTTTCTCCAGTGACTCAATGAAGATTTTTAAATATTATTTTATTTGTTTTCTGAAAAGTCCACACATTTCTTCAATGTATTTTGATTATATCCATCCACAACTACCTCTTCTCTCCAACTACCAAGATCTCCTATACTCCATCTTTCTTCAAACTTCATGCTCTCTTTTGTTCTATTCTTATTTTCATTATTATTATATTTTGCTATTAATAGCCCCTTGAGTCTAACTATTGATGTCCATATGTGCATGGGTCTATGGCCAAATATTCAACATTGCGAACCCAAAAGCAGCCATATCCCTAAAATGACAGTCCATACCATCAGCTACCAATGCCTGCTGTGAGCCAATGTATGGGACAGCCAGGTCATGGCAGATGTTAACATTTCAGTGTTCCTCTCCATCTGCCAACTCCTATGTTCTCTCAGGTCTCTCTTCTATGGCAATGCTACTGGAAGGGGCATGGTTGATACAGATAATTCATCCCTAACTGAGCAATTACAGTTACTTCTCAGCATGTTGACTCCTTGTGGATCTCCTCATTAACCTCTACCTACTATAAAAAGGAGCATTTCTCAACCAAGTTGAGGACAACATGAGTCTATGGGGTAAGGGCATACGTATTTAGAAGTCAATTTGAAAGCATTGGCATCTAGATAAAAAGCACTAACCCACCCTTCCCCCAGTTTAGGATCTTCCTACGCATGCGTTTTAGACTGCCTTTGCACAACCAGGCATGGAATCCCTAATGCACAGGAATTATGCTGTGCATTCTGTACTCAGTTCACTGAATCCAGAAACAATGTGATCAGTTACTTCATGCCTCGGCTGCCATGCCTACTCTAAAGTACTGGACATGCGGCATTATTAAAGTATGCAGTGTTATTAAGATCCTCTTAAACCAGTATCTAAAAATATTATCTTTATTACTTAAGATGATTCTCTCAGACGTTTGTTCAAAGCAAGGAAAGCAGTAACTAAAAGAGGGAAGTATTAAAAAAAATGAGTATTCTCTTAAATTATAAATAGTACTGTCAACCAGAGATATGCATAGTGCTGGACAAAAGGAGAGATTAATACCCTTAATAAAAAGCCAGAGGGGAATGTATGCTTTGCTTCAGATTGGGGAGAGCTATGTTCATTAGATGAATAGAAATCTACTGAGCGGCATGGCAGCCCATACAGGCTCTAATATGACAGAGGTATCCAAGTAGTATAAGGCTAAATTTTGAGTGTAAGACTTTTTTAGAGGAAAGTACCTTTTATAACAGGTGAACTAAAATTTGAGATTTGCCAGTGGGAAAGGCTTTGAAGAAGACATGAAAAATCCAGATAAAGAAAGGAGCAGCAGTGACACCCAGGAGCCAAGGACGTTCTCAAACTGTCAGCAATGTTGGACTTTGCCACACTCTTCATCCCAGATCGTGAGAAGATCAGAGTCAGGTGTAGAAGGGACCTAATAAAACAGGAAAGAATGGAGTTCAAAGAGAAAAACAACTATGTTTCCCTTCTTTGACAAATTTGGCAATGGCAGATACCTACATGTAGGTGAATTGGGAGTCGTTTAAAGTTATATTTTATCTGTTCTTTTTACATTTTTGTTTTTACATACACAATCTGTAGGTGTGTGTCTGTGTGTGTGTGCATTGTAATGCTTGTGGGGGGGCAGAGAATAAAATTAGGTAGTCGGTTCTCTCTTTCCATCATGAACATGCATTTTTAACTATATATTTCCAAATGATCATCTGAGTACACACGGCAGCAGACTATGAGAAGTTCCATGATATGAGGTTAATTTTGCATGTCTTTATAAGCATCCTTTGTTGTGTAGGAACATCCAAGGAGAGTAAGGGACTGTATATCATCCTGCCAAATCTGTACCCTTTATTAGAGCTTAGTTACTCTGAGTATGGTCTGCAGCAGAGGACAGGAATCAGAAGTAAGACCCACCTTCCTTGATGCTGGTTTTTGTGTAAGAGTCAGTCTTTCAATGTGTATACTATAAAGCAAAAGATGCTTTCATAGTTGAAGTATACCTCACTGAAAGGAATTTATTCAAAGTTTGCTAATATAAATTATTGTTGCTGATTATTATAAAATTTTTCTTTTCCTTTATCTACTTACTAAAATAAAAAATCACCTTGTATTTCTGGCAGAAATACCCCTGGGAATTGTTAATATAATTTTATTTTGTCTTCTTACTCAATTGACCTTTTCATTGTTATGAGATGATCTTTTTATTATTGATTATATTCATTCCTCTACAATCTACATTTTGATGTTAATATAGTCACGCTAGAAATATTATGACTAGTATTTTCTTGAAGTATTTTTCAGTTACAATTTTGAAGATGGTTTTACATGATGATTACTTTGTGTCTATAACTTTATGACTGAGAACTTGAAATGACATAAATATCATTTCATCATCATATATACAAAGCAATGTGCTTCAAAAAGACAATTTATTAATTCCAGTATCTTATATAACTTTGCCACTGCTATCTTCCCTAACCCCTATTTGCAAATAATCCTTGTACGTTCACATTATATATTATACATAGGCATACTTTTTAAAGACTGGCATGTTTGTATTAAGTCTATGTTTCACATATGAGGTAAATATATTTTCTTTTAGAGTGTGACCTATTTCATGTAAAATGGTGATCTATATTTCCTTATACATTATACGGCTAAATAAATTCTAGTTAGTTTATATACTTTTGATGCTATCTATCTATTCACGTATTAAATGATGAGGTGAATTCTATGATATAGTAATTCAAAAATGTTCCATAATAACCATAGTTACCTCTCCACCCTGGGATATCTTGTCCCAGAAGAACTAATCATATCTTCTCCCCCTGAGGCCCAAACAAGTAATATAGGTAGGAGAATTGGATCCAATGGCAGACAACACAGTCAGAGATGGCCCTTGCTCCAACTCTTAGGGCATCCACATCAAGACCAAGCTGCACATCTGCTACAAATATGTTGGGGGCCTAGATCCAGACCATGCATGGTGGTTCAGTCTTTATGAGCCCCTACGGGCCTAGGTTAGTTGATTCAGTAGGTCTTCTTTGATATCCTTGATCCCTCTGGCTCACTCAGTTTTATCCACTACACTTCCACAAGACTTTCTAAGCTCCAAGCTCTTCCTGATGTTTGGTTCTGGCTCTGTGAATCTGTTTCTCACCACTACTGGTTGAAGCATCTCAGGAAACAGTTATGCTAGGTTCTTGTCTGCAATAATAGCAGAGTATCATTAATCATGTCAGGATTAGCCTCTCTCACATGGACTGTGTCTCAATTTGCGGTAAAAATTTGTTGGCTGTTCTCACAGTCTCTGCTCCATCTCTATCCCTGCACATCATGTAGGCAAGGCAAATTTTGGGTGAAAAATTTTGTGGGTGGGTTGATGTCCCTCTCCATCCACTGGAAGTCCTGCCTGACTATAGGAGGTGGCCCTTTCAGTCTATACATCCCCTGTTGGTAGGGATCACAACTAGAGTCAGCCAATAGACTCCTAGTAGTGTCCCTAGTCCAGTTCTCCAGCTAGTATCAGAGATGCTCCCCCCTACACACACACACATACACACACACACACACACACACACACACACACACACACACACACAGATATTCCTGGGAATCTTCCATACCAATTTCCATGTTTACCAGCCACGTGGAAGCATTCCTTTTTGCCATCCATCTTTACCAACATTTTTGAGTGAGAGCTGGGACTAATATGAGAAGAAAGTTAAATGCTGTTTAATTTGCATTTCTCAGATGACTGGAGATATGGAAATTCTTTTTCATATGTAGACTGATTATATGTACATCCTTTTATCTTTTTACAAAAATAAAATTACATGATTTTCTCTTTTTCCTTTTTCCCTTAACCCTTTCTATTTGCACTGTTTCTCCGCGCCCCCCCCCCAAATTCTCTCTCCCAAATTCATGGCCTGTTTTGCTTTAGTTTTTGATATATATATAAACTTTTTTTCTGAAATACATAATAAAACTTGCTCAGTTAAATAATGTCATTTGTGTGTATTATTTCAGAGCTGACCATTTGGTTAACTAATTGGTAGATTCTTCCCTGAGGGAGCCCACTTCTCTTGCTCTCAAATTTAGACTCAGTGAAATTTTCTTTTTACATGTCAGTTTGTCCTTTGTCAGCTTTGCTGTTCTGGTCTTTTTAAATAACCTGGTTGTTTGAGAACTATTATTATTACATTTAATTGGCCTATTAGTTAAATAAACTGTGGAGGGTTTGGCATTTAATTTATTTTATGCCTTATATGTTTCAAATATTAATCCATATTACTTGTACATAGAGTAAATTTTCTCCTCAATGTAGCCTGTACTTTCAATGGTTTCTTTTGTATATATTTTCCATTGAGGATTTAATATATTTTCAATATAAAAATTATTTTAAAGAGTTTTTATATGATTCACTCTCATTATATTCTTTCTCCTGTCCCAATTCCTATATGATAATTGATGTCCCTATTCAGCCTATTTGTTGTCTCTTTTTCTAGTTAAAAATAGAATAGCCCTAAGAAATCAAAGTAGACAAAGTAAAAATAAAAATAAGAAGAAAAAAAATATCCTAACAAAATAAAACAAAAGTATACACACACACACAAACACACACACACACACACACACACACACACACACACACACACACACTATTGACCTTGTTTTAATTAACCAACTACTCTTGATCATTGGGCCTGCCATGAAGTGCAGTTGATATGTTTTACAGAATGTATCAATTGCAAATATTATTTTGGTTCGGTATGGGACTTTAGGCCACTTCTACTCCTCAGAACTGAGGTTTTTCTCTTTTGAGTTTTGCAGGTTTTAGACATGCTTCCAGTCTCTGGGGGTTCAGTCCAAAGTGTTTGGAAGATGTCATTTTCTTAGAATCATCCAACACCCCTGGCTCTTACAATTTGCCAGTCTCCTTTTCAGAAAAGACTCCTTAAAGTTGGGATAACTGGTTTGAGGAAAACATACCACTTAGAGATGAATGGTACACAACCACATTCTTGTCATATTGTCCATCCTTTAATTACCATATACTATATGAAGCTTCTCTAATGAGAGATAAGTGATGCTCTTATCGTTTGCTATAGAAATGTGTCATTCAGAATTTTATTGCTATGTTCCTTCAAGATTATATAATTGTAGATAAATTTTCCCTAGCTCATGACCTATCTAGTCCCATGTACTTTGCCACTTTAATAGGGTCAGGATTGAATTCTGTCTCATGAAATTTCCCTTAAATATATATATTTAATGTTTCATAAATTACAAGATACTGTTTTTCGATACTTATATACTATCCAGGAAGTTTTTCCTTTTATTGTGAAGATTTTGGTTTCTTTCATTTATTTATTTTTAATAATTAATGTTTTAAAATTCACTTTAGATCCCTATTACAGCCTCCTCACTACTCTCCTAGCCCTACCCTTACAGATCCCTTCTCCCATTACTGCCTCCATTTTTCTTCATAGGAAGGGAAGAAGATGCCCTTGGGTACCACCCCACTGTGGAACATTTGTCTCAGCAAGACTAAGCTGAGTCAACTAACCTGGTCCCAACAGGGATCACAGAAAGTGAACTACCAACCAAAGAACATGCAGGGTTGGCCCTAGATTTGGGCTTCTAGCTGTAGGATTTTCCTTCAAGATGAATGTATTCTTCAACAAATCATTCACCATAATATATATTCAAACCAATTTACAAGAGTGATGAACAAACAAATATATGTAACCTATAGTCAAGAGAAAATGTAGATACTATAAAGCAGTATAGAGGTGACAAATGGGTGGAAAGATTTGTAAGAGTAGAACTAAAAGGAGAAGAGGGATAAGGAGTGCAATAGGAATGTAGAGTGAATTTTAAAATTAAGTCAATAAACAGAAACAGTAGATATATTTTAAATTTAGCTATTAGTTATCCAGTATCTGGTTCACGTTAGCCCTTAGTATCTCATCACTTTCTTTGGAAGCAATCTAATTTAATTCAATTTTAAACCATTTGAGGGTTATTCAAAATTAAAACCAATTACTGCATATTTTGAGTGACTATTTTCCTATAAATGTGTATTCCCTAATCATATGATATGCCTTTCTAATTTCTCTATTTAATAATCTATTTTTTCCTTTCCTCCCATTGATGGCCGGCTTGGTCATCCTCTGCTACCTGTGCAGCTAGAGAAACAATCTCTGGGGGTACTGGTTGTTCCTCCGGAAGTAGGTGGGTTGGAAAGCAGGAGGGGATGGTATAGGGAATTTTTGGAGAGGAAACTAGGAAAGGGGATAGCATTTGAAATGTAAATGAAGAAAATATCTAATAAAAAATAAAAAATATAATCTATTTTTTTCAATCAATGGTTCCTATCCTATGTGAAGAAAAGTGTTCAGAGTCCTATGACAAACACAGAATTTGCTTATTTATAGGTCTGTAATTATCCATGGGTGCAAGAACATTATTTATGTTTATTGATTCATTTATATATACATTTCTTATTTTACTCCTCTAAAATTTTTGTTTTCTATTCACACTCATATCTGTGTCCTCAACTCAAGTAGAATGGGTTTAACTTTGATTGAAATTTTAATAAATATATTAAAATATTGAGTTCAAATGTTTCCTATCTTAAAATCATTGACATTTCTCTATGTGTTTATGCACAACTTTAATCTGACTACTAGGGCCAGAGGCAGGAAGATCTCTGAAAATTTGCGGCCAGCCTAGCATACAAAACAAGTTCTAGGACTGCAGGGCTGGACAGAAAGATGCTGTCTTAAGCAAACAATCAAAAAAACCAAAGGTAAATACAATGATAAAGTTGTAGAAAGTGGAGTGAATTCTTTTTTTCTGGAAGAACATTAACACTGCAATACCAGAACCATGTTGCACAAAAATGTATAATTCCTAAATTTGTAATGAAAGGATTAAACATACCTATTAGAAAAATCATAGTTTAAGAAGCAAAAAATGACAAGCTCTCTATATAGTTCCAGAAGTCTCAGAAATTGTTCTATAAGCTAGGCTAACCTCAAATTTATAGACATCTATCAGCCTCTGCCCCCAGAGGTCATATTAAAGGTATGCATTGTCATATACATATTTGTCAGTGATTTGAAAGACAAGAGGCATTTTCATTCAACATTTTAATGCCATTTTTTTGAAATTTAATTTTTTTCACTTCATTAAATTGTGGAATGCATCTATTGGAATGACATGTGTATTATTGGAATGACATGTGTAATATGTAGTGAAACATTTTATTGTTTGAATTCTTGTGGTCAAATTCAATAAGGAAACATAGATATAATACTAAGTGTGAATATATCAAGTGTCATTGACTAATTTGCATACAGAAAGATCCTTAAGAAGCGTTGTAGAAGGGTTGAAGAAATGGCACAGTAGTTCAGTGCTCAGTCTAATCTTCCAAAAGACCCAGGTTCAATTCTTAGTACCCACATAGCAGCTCACAACTGTCTGTAACTCCACATTGAAGGGATTTGACAACCTTACACCAATGCACATAAAAATTAATCATTACAAAAGGAAGCACTTTAGATGGAATTACACATCTGCCTCCCCCAAAACTTCAGGTCTATATCAATTTGGGTACAATAAAATTGCTTGGAGAGCACAACAAGATAATTCAGCAAAATAATTCTGTAATTAACCTTATAGTTAAGACTTAACAACAGTTCCTGTTGAGGAATAACTCTGGGGAGCTGTCCTGTGATGTCTATATATACACACTGGATATGTACACCCCCCCCACATACACATACACACCTGCATATGTATATAAACATACACACACACATTTATACATGTAATTATAAATAAATGTAAACCTAAGAAAGGGAATAATCTCTCTGTCTCTCTTGATATTTTTAGTAAGTAGGAAGTCAGTATAAAGGTTCTATAAAATACTAAAAGTATAAGGACCACTTCTATCATGGCTGTATTAATTTATATTCTTACCAGAAGTATTTAATGGTTGTTTTTTAATTGAATCATCTTAAAATTCAGTGAGGCCAGTCATGAAACTGGGATTAAAAATCTCAGCCTCGATCCTTTGATAGCCTAAGTCTACCACAATATTGTATGCAGAAAACTTCTAAAATATGTACCAAAAACTGGTGAAATGTCACATGAGTGTTTAGGAATTAGACAGCCTGGAATAGGATCATGTTCCCTAATCTTTCCAGAGTTAGTTAAATGTACCTTTTCTGATTTAAAAAAAAAAAAAAACTGTAAAGAATTTAGAGTTAGGGACCTTTATAGAATTGCTCAGTGCTAGGGGGTAGTGCATGTCCATTGTCAACTAGGCACAGCAAGACTAGGAAATCAAATATCATCTGAAACTATTTTAAAAGACTCATACAAAAAAAATCCTTCTTTTATTTTAAAAAGTATTAAAATGAAATCATGCATGACTTCAAAATGTATTCCGATTTCTCTATAATGTCTAACAATAGGGCATTTTATCAGATTACATTTTCAATAAAAGAAAGCATTTGAATGAGTCTGGTGTGATTTCTGCCTCCATCATAAGGGTGACCTACACAGGTATCTTTTCGTTCTCCAATTCATTTCGTTTCTGCTCTCTTCATCTGTATTTTAACCTGTTAATATGTGAGTGAATATAAGAAAAAAGCAAATCAGTTTGACCTTTAATGTAAAGTCATTTTTGAATGATCAAAACAGCACTATTTCCAACACTAGAAAGAGTATGAATCTTGAGATACAAAAGCACGTGCCTTTCTCAGCAGCCTGGTAGGAATGATAATGTAAGCACGGCTTGAATGATAATTTTATCTACATAGCAGCCTTCCATCCTCTCGCCTTCACTGTATATGAAGACTTCTGCCCAGAGATATATGCTTAACCAAGCTGTTTTAATGTAACATTAAATTTTAAAATGATTCAAGGACAAACACTGAACTTCGGCTCCCTGCAGGGTGCCACATTTTCTTGCACCATTTCCCGCCTTTACTAGCAGCTATTTTACCACTAAACCAGGAAAGAAGGAATTATGCAGGAAAACTGCTATCAGCTGCTACCCCTGCTGGATTACACAACCCCAGAGCATAATAGCTTTCCCAGTGAAGCCTCAGACAGCTTGGGCAAAGCCATTAACTACTGCTAACACCTAAGGGGAGAAGTGAGTCCAAGCTTCCTAGGTTTTTATATAAAAAAAATAATAAAAAATAAAAAAGTTATTTCAAATGCAGAAGGTCAGACCCCATCCTTATTCTTATTCCACAGCTTTAGGATAAAAATGAGGGAATGCCACTTTTTATCATTCTTGTGTTCTTATATATAAATTAATGTGATTAATGGATATTTTATATTAATTGTACTATATATATATATATATATATATATATATATATATATATATTTATATATTCTACATGCACAAGTGAAAATTAGACAAGTTTTGGATTTGAAATGCCAAAATGGATTGGATAGTTCAGTCTAAATTATTAGTATTTTAAATAAATTTATAAGGATATATACTATGATGTTTTGATGCGTGTTTGCACTTCATTTCAAAGTTAAGGTAATGATATGTGCAAGATAAGCAATGAGTGCTGCCTTCATTGCATTGCATGTGTATAAATTCTGGTGTGTTTTACACCTCTCTACCCATTGTGTTTCACATGGTCCTGATACACGCTGTTTATTGACTGATGTTTCTTGTTTGCTTATTGGATAAGTTAATCAAAATTCCATTATTATTTTACATATACATAACATCAAGCATCTGATATATTTCTGAATTATATATTCCAAAATCCTTGAGTTTCCTGCTGTAAAAGGACTCTTCAGTTTTAGCTCATTAATAAGGGGGTTAACTTCATTAATAGAGGTTCCTCATACAGACATTTTGATTTTATCGGGTATAACTGGAGCGATGTGTATATCATAGTCACTATGACAGCACAAAAGAAATCTTTGGTTTCTGGAAATCATAGAGACAGATACTATTAGTTTTAATATTTAAAAGTTGAATTTATTTTATTGAAGATTCTTTTATTTTTATTAGATATTTTCTTTATTTACATTTTAAATGTTATTCCCTTTCCTAGTTTTCCCTCTGAAAATTTCCTATCCCCCCGCCCCCCACTCCCAAACCGACCCACTCCCATACTGGGGCATTGAACCTTCACAGGACTTAGGACTTCTCCTTCCATTGATGACCTACTAGGCCATCCTCTGCTACACATGCAGCTAGAACCACAAGTCTCACCTGTGTTTCCTTTGATTGGTGGTTTAGTCCCAAGGAGCTCTGAGGGTTACTGGTTAGTTCATATTGATGTTCCTCCTATGGGGCTGCAAACACCTTCCGCTCCTTGGGTACTTTCTCTAGCTCCTTCATTGGGGACTTATTGAAGATTCTGATGGACAGATTCAACATGTAAGTGAAAGAGGTATACAGTTGGAGTTACAGAAAGATACTTTGGCACTTGAAATTAGATAGGAATCCAAACTCCAAAATCCACAAAGCAATTAGAAAAAGACTAAAGAATATAAACAGAGTTTATGGGACAGGAAGGGAAAGGCTTCTCTCTGATTTACCATAGGGACAAAACCCAAACATTGTAAGTCCAGCTCACAGGCATCACTCATTTCACCTAAGTTCCTTTATCAATTTTTTAAGATTTAAAGTAAACTCAGAGGAGAATAGTGGTTCACAGCACTGGTGACATGTCAAAGGACATGGATGACAATTAAAGAGAACAACACCAAATGATGACTTGCCAAAACCAGATTTTTATTTAAGTTTTGGGGCAAAAACTCTTCTTTCATTTTTTTTTATATCTCTTCTTTTTATTTATTTAATTTTTATACACTCCAGATTTTACCTCCCTCCTGGTCCACCCTCCAACTGGTTCACATTCCATAACTCCTTCCTGACCCTCTGTTCCCATGAGGATCTCCCCACCCCTAACCCCCACCACAGCAGACCTCTAAACTCCTTGGGGCCTCCAAGGAGTTAGTCTCCTGAGGGTTAGGTGCATCTTCTCTGACTGAACCAAGACCAGGCAATCCTCTGGTGTATATGTGTTGAGAGCCTCATATCAACTATTATATGCTGCCTTGTTGGTGATCCAAGGTTTGAGAGATCTCAGGGGTCTAGGTTAACTGAGACTGCTGGTCCTCCTACAGGGTCACCCTCCTCCTCATCTTCCTCCAGCATTTCCCTAATTCAACCACAGCGGTCAGTGGCTTCTGTCCATTGGTTGGGTCAAATATCTGCATCTGTCTCTTTCAGCTGCTTGTTGGGTCTTTCTGAATGCAGTCATGATAGGTCCTTTTTTGTGAGCACTCCATAGCCTCAGTAATAGTGTCAGGCCTTGGGGCCTCCACTAAGCTGGATCCCACTTTGGACCTGTCCTTGGACCTTCTTTTCCTTAGGCTCCTCTCCATTTCCACCCCTGCAGTTCTTTCAGACAGGAGCAAGTATGGGTCACAGCTTTGTTGGTGATATGGAAACCCTATCCCTCACTTGATGCTCTGTCTTTCTACTGGAGGTGGGTTATACAAGTTCCCTTTCCCCACTGTAGGGCATTTCATCTAAGGTCCCTCCCTTTGAGTCCTGAGAGTCTTTCACCTCCCAGGTTTCTGGAACTTTCTGGAGGGTTCCCCCAACCTTGTACCTACTGACTCTCAGGGCTTCATTCCTTTTACCCCAGCGAATATCACATCATGTTAACTTTCCCTCTCAGTCCCCTTTCCCACTCAGGTCCTTCTGTCCCTCTCCCCTCCTGTGATTTTTTTCTTCTCCCTCCCAAGTGGGACTGAGGCACCCTTACTTGGACCCTTTAGCTTGTTAAACTTTTTGAGTTCTGTGAATTTTATCCTGGGTATTCGGTACTTATTTTTATTTATTTATTTATTTATTTTGGTTAATATCCATTTATTAGGGAGTACATACCATGTATGTCTTTTGGATCTTAGCTACCACACTCAGGATGATATTTTCTAGTTCCATCCATTTGTCTACAAAACTTAGTATGTCCTCATTCTTAATAGCTATGTATTATTCCTTTGTGTAAATGAACCACATTTTCTGTATCCAGTTTTCTGTTGTGGGATATTTGGGTTCTTTCCAGCTTTTGGCTATAACAAGTAAGGCTGCTATGAAAATAGTGGAACATGTGCTCCTATGGCATTATGGGGCATCTTATGGGTTTATCTCCAAGCGTGGTATAGCTGGATCTTTAGGTATATAAATTTCCACTTTTTTGGAGTAACCTCCAGATTGATTTCCAGAGTGGATGTACCAGTGTGCAATCCCACCAGCAACGGAGGAGTGTTCCTCTTTCTCCACATCTAGCCAATATATTTTGTCACCTGAGGTTTTGAGCTTAGCCATTCTGTAAGGTGCAATCTGAGGGTTGTTTTGATTTGCATTTCTCTGCTCATTAAGGACTTTTAACATTTCTTTAGGTGCTTCNCAGCCATTCAAGATTCCTCTGTTGAGACTTCTCGGTTTAGTTCTATACCCCATTTTTTGATTGGGTTGTTTGGATTTTTTGGTGGTTAGCTTCTCCACTATATAAACAAACTAAACAAACAAACAAACAAACAAACAAAACAACAACAAAAACACCTCATCATCTCCTTAGATGTAGAAAATGCATTTGACAAAAATAAAACACCCCTTCATTTCTAAAGTATTGGATAGATCCTGAATTCAAGGCCCATACCTAAACATAATAAAAATAATTTACTGCAAACCAATAGCCAACAGTAAATTAAATGATGAGATACTTGAAGCATTCCCACTAAAATCAGAAGTAAGACAAGGATGCCCACTTTCCCTATATCTATTCTATACAGTCCTTGAAGTCCTACCTAGAACAATGAGAAAAATATCTACCATAAAAATCTACCAGAGAACTTCTACAGTTGATAAGCAACTTCAGCAAAGTGGCCAGATATAAAATTAAATAAAATAAATCCGTAGCCTGCTTTATACAAATGATAAGCAGGCCAAGAGAGAAATTAGGGAAACAACTCCCTTCATAATAGTCACAAGTAATACAAAATACCTTGAGGTAACTCTAAACAAAGAAGTGAACGATCTGTATAACAGTAACTTCTAGCCTCTCAAGAAAGAAGTCAAATAAGATCTCAGAAAATGGAGAGATCTCCCATGCTCATGGATTGGCAGAATTAATATAGTAAAAATGGCCATCCTATGAAAGGTAATATACAGATTTAATGAAATTCCCATCAAAATCCCAACACAATTCTTGAAAGACATGGAAAGAGCAATTCTCAAATTCATCTGGAAAGCCAAAAATATAAAATAAAAAAGTATTAAGAACAGTTTTTAACCATAAAAGAACAGCTGGGGGGGAGCACTATCCCTGTTCCCAAGCTATTGTACAGAGCAATAGTGATAACAACTGCATGGTATTGGTACAGAGACAGACACATTGATCAGTGAAATAAAATTGAAGACCCAGAAATGAAACCACACACTTAACATAAACTTTATCTTTGACAAAGAAGCCAAAAATATACAGTAGATAAAAGAAAGCATCGTCAATAAATGGTGCTTCTCTAACTGGGTTTCTGTATGTAGCAAAATGACAATGGACTCCTTTTTATCACCTTGCACAAAGCACAAGTTCAAGTGGATAAAGGACCATAACATAAAACCAGATACACTGAATCTAATAGAAGAGTAATTGGGAAAGAACCTTGAGCTCATTGGTACAGGGGGAAATTTCCTAAACAGAACTCCAATGGCTCACACTCTAAGAATTGACAACTGGGACCTCATGAAACTTGAAAGCTTCTGGAAGGCAAAGAACGTAGTCAATAGGACAAATAGGCATCCTACAGATTGGTAATAAATCTTTATTAACCTCATAACTGATAGAGGGCTAATATCCAAAATATAGGAAGGAACAAAAGCTTTTCAAGACTAATAATCCTATCTTCTCTTCCCCAATATCCATCAACAAGGATTAGGTGAAATCTATAGAGATTATTTAGTAACACACACACATACAGGCTTTCTTGTGTGAGTAATAAAGATTAGATCTCTTCCTCGAAGGATCTCCCAGTTGGTGAGTCAGACAAGGAGCATTCTACTGCATTGCACTGTGTGGGGTAGGATGCTGGGGAGGCTTTCCTCTGCCAGTAAGCTCTTAAAGGCATTTGGTGACAAATTACTAAGGAAAAATTAATTAAATATATTAATGTGGACTTAAGAAAGGCAACATGGCTAGGAAAAAATAGATTCCTGGAGCTTGCCTCATAAAGGCAGAGGCAAATTATACGCCATGTGTTCATATATGGAAAGGAAACTTTCTACATGTTTTGTGAAAGAGTGGGTACCAGGAGCCTACTAAGTGGTGATTCCAAGGACAGTTTGTGTCTTTCACATCAAAGCAAGTTATTTGGGTAACAGTTCAGTTCAGGCTCTTTTCTCTCATACCCTATACTCAACCTTAAGGTTTAAATATTCAACGTCTTGGGAACAATGTATGCCTCACTTAAATAGAAGCACATTTAATTTGGCAATTTTAAGGTAAATATTACTGTGGTTTTTCTTCTATGTTTTGTAATCTATATAAATGAACCCATATCAGTTCCAGTGCAAAAAAAAAAAATCATCTGTGATTTCTAATTTCTTACTATATTCATGTGGTTAGTCAACACATAAAGAGAAAAACAAATCTGCTCATGGTAGATTTCTAATGTTGCAGTTAACACCCAGAACCTATTTTCTGAAACCTTCACAAGATTTCAGTAAAGACCTGGATATTGTTTGTTTCTATATTCTCTAGGAAATTAGTATCCTGAAATCCATTATTTAAACTTCTTTAAAGGTTTGAGTAGTTAAAATATTCTTTTCAGATATGCTGATTCTTATAAAAGCTTTGAAATAATCATTCAAGCAAGATGGAATGTGGCTATTGCAGGAGATAGTCTACCTATTTCTGAGCATCAAGGGGTCTATAAAGGAGGTGTGTATAGAGCATTGGTGTAAAAAAAAAGACAAATGTTAACCAAGTCCATGGGAGATGCCAGAACACTTCAGCGCCTGAGACAGGATCACTGAATGTACTGGATTATGTGATACCCATATTCATCTGTGGCTTCTGGATGGTTCATGGGTTCATAATGTAGTAATGGCAAATGTTTTATAATGTGCTCTTTTGATTTCCTGTGTAATTATGCTACATTGTGTAATGTTATACCAAGGTACACTATTCTATGTTGGATTGCTTTTTAGCTATCATGTATTTACTAATTTTTTTGCATATTTACATATTTTGCATGTTTGTGTTTATGTACAAGAACCTATTTGTATATATAATTGTAGAGGTCAGGGATTGATATTGAGTATCTTCCTCAATCTCTCTCTCTCTCTTTCTCTCTTTCTCTTTCTCTCTCTCTCTCTCTCTCTCTCTCTCTCTCCCTCCCTCCCTCCCTCTGACTCTCCCTGTCTGACTCTCTATTTGTATGTATATGTGTCTGTCTGTGTATGTAGATACACGTTTACAGTAGTA
>NC_034609.1:22928403-22952521 GCF_900095145.1 Mus pahari | reverse complement strand
TCCTTCCTTCCTTCCTTCCTTCCTTCCTTCCTTCTTTCTTTCTTTCTTTCTTTCTTTCTTTCTTTCTTTCTTTCTTTCTTTCTTTCTTTCTTTCTTTCTGGACATCTGAGAACAAGTGTCTGACAAACTCATGCTCCCTCCAGAGGCAGTGAAAGAATCTAGTCTCTCAGTCTTTCTCTCCCCCAACTTTTGTAGCTGCAGGCATCCCTTGGCTTGTAGCCAAATTATACCATCTCTGCCTCTGGCATTCTAGTGTTCCTTCTTTTACTCTCTGTCAAATTTCATCCTTCCACATTCTTGCAAAGACAGACAGAACAGGATTTAGAACTCACTGAGTAATCCCACATGAACTCCATACTTCAAAATTTTAAGTCAGTCACCTACAAAGAAGACTCTTTTCCAAGTAAGATCACATTTGTAAATTCTGTGGATTAGGGTGTTGGCATGCTTGTTCAGGAAATCATCAAAAAATAGCATGAAACTAATGTTCTACCAATCATCATGGTGAAGACACACAAAAGCACAGAAACCAGCACAATAAAGATAGGAGGCATAATCATTTCTGGACATTATACCAGTAAAAACCATCTTAGTTTTTACCTGACATAAAATTCTTTGTATTAATACTTTAGAAATGGGGACTCCGGCTTCTTAAGAAAGAAAACCTGAGAGCCTGCTTATGTTTCTATGGCCTACTATCTGTACATTTCCATTCCCAAATGACAACTAACTAGATATTTATAGAGCCCTGGCGCTGGAGGAGCTGTGATGCAGAAAGAGCTTCCAGTGTGTTTTCCTATGTTTAAAAAAAAAAAAAGTGCTAATTCATTCTATGTGTAATTGTAGACTGTTGACTAAACATTACACTTGGTGTTAATCTAGGAGATTCCAAAGAGATCACAGATGATGTTCCCTTTAGAAAAGCAGTCAGATAGCCGTTTTATGACCGAGGATCTTAGGTCACTTAGTATTGTATGGTGATGATATTTTGTAATGAATCAATATGTAACTATTGTCATGAGAGATGCCAGGTAGCAAAGTGGACCATTTAGAAGAGAAGAAAAGGAAAAACATCGAATTGTAAAACAACAGTCTAGTTACAAATCTCTAAATACACAGGTAACTGTGGCAGTTGATTTTAGCATACACATTGAAGGAAAATTGTAGAAAGTAGTAATGGTGAGGAGATTGGCTTCACTAAAAGTTAATTTTCATGAACTCATTACCATGAAACTATTCCCATACGGACTCTCAAGTACGAATATATGTGTTAATTATAGTAGACATTACATTTGCTTCATACCCTTATGTATTAAGCACTGTGCAAGCATACTTTCACCATGCTGAAAATGCATAGGTTTAGCAGTTTCTATTTCTTTGCAAAGTATTTATAAATAAACAAAAGTTATAACACAATGATAAGTTCTTAATTAAAACTCTTGTCCATATTTCTTAATCACCATGCTAACTTTCCTTTCTATTGACCTTAAGACTATTTGCATTTCACTTGACTTGACCAATAAAATTTGAATTACATTTGCAAGTCAAATACCTCAAAAAGGTACAATGTCTACTGATTATCTCTTCAGCTCTTTATTTTGTACTAAATGGTAGCAAGAACCTTCTTTAACTGTGGCTCTATTTTTTTAAAACCATACTTTCATATAAAAGACAAAAGAAGACGTATTAACTCCTTGGTTGCAAATGAATGGGGCCTGGACCAAAGTCATTTTTAGGCATTATGACTACCACATATGAACTTTACGGAAGCCGTCCAGATAATATGATCTGCTGCCAAGTTTTCTATAATTATAGACTATGTACAAAATGTCAACAGAGAGTGTAATCTACACTTTTGATAAAAATGCAAGAGGCAAATTATAGAAAATGTTTGTATATAATTATGTGCAAATATTAAAAATAATATTGAAAAATACCCAGATACTTTGGCTTATTACTTTAAATTGTATTTCTTTCTCTTTGTTTTCTCTATCATGGAATGTATGTTTTATTCCTACAGGGCCATTATCTGCCCTCACAACTGTATAAACATACTGCAACCTGATGCTTCGGTTGTGAGAAAATTATTTCTTAGAAACAAGAAGGCCAAACGAGACATGGTGGTGAGGAAGGTTTCATCCTGGGCCTTTTCTCTTGGGAAATAGGGGGCTAACACCTCGATACCCCCATGAGAGTTGCTTTGTGTGGATACAGAAACTGAAGAATAGAGATTGCATACAAGCTCTTCCTCACCACTTTTTTCTAGATGTCTAACCTAGACAATCAGGTCTTCAAAGGTTAAGCTATCAATCGTGTCTACATCTCCACATATAGCAACTGTGCTAGTTTCAATGAAGGAATCTGTGGGGACGAAAGCCAGCAACTCCACAACAAATGCAGCTATTACTAAAGGAAACAAAAAATGGGGATATAAACTTCTGTGAAAAACATCCTTTGATATCCAATTCTTCATGATGAAATACTATCAGCAATCACATGAAAAGTTAATCTGGGTTAAGTTCAGACTACTCGCTAAAGATAGAATAAAAGTATCTACCTTATGTATGTATGTATTCATTATTTAATTTTTTTTACAGCGCAGTCATTAGCCCCTCCTGGTCTGTCCTCCCACAGTTCCATATTCCATTCCTCCTCCTCTTCTCCTGTCTCCAAGGGGATGTTCCCATCCCCACACCACACCCCTACCTCATGCCACTCCACCCCACCAGACCTCCACAACCGCTGAGGCCTCAAGTTCCTGGAGGGTTAAGCACATCTTCTCCCTCTGAAGCCAGACCAGGCAGTCCTCTGCTGTATATATGATGGGGGCATCAGAGCAGCTATTATCCACTTTTACCAAGTAAAAGAGAATGATGTGACACACCTATTTACCTGATGGCTTTTCCTGTCATTATGCCATTTCTTCACTGAGCTTTCCTGCTTGCACCTATGCATTTCTGAATATACTGCTCATATTCTACGATATGAAACTTTCTCAGAAAAATATTTGGAAACTGTCAGTCTCTTAAATTTCAATATACAACCACAAGCTATATATGCTTTCCTGTATTTTGAAATTGAACTCGTCTTTGATTTATTTCGAGCAACATATATCTTCCTTTATCAGCCATATGAAGACAAATGAATGTGAATATAACTCATGCTTCCTTAGTCATTTGTTTATCTAACACATATTTGCTGAACACTCATTATGCATTTAAATTGGTTATTTGTTGCTCGGAAGTCTCAGTTTAACCTCATATCTCCAATGTCTATCGAATCTCCATTACTATAACATTTCTTATCATAGTGTACTGATGAAACTAAGCTTTATTTGTTTTTTTTGGGGGGGGTGGGGAAGATCTAGCAACTGAATTTTCTAGAGACATTTGTAGAAAATTATTCAAAAATAAATAACATTTAAGTATAGACAAAAGATAAAGCATACATTATTCACAATTTAAGCTATGGAAGAGGAAAGGTAGAGAAAATGTCTGTCAAAATAATAATCTAAAATTTCTGACTAAGGAAGAAACTTGGATCAGAACATAGCGGGACAGCTGAAGTGTAGAAAAATGAAGGTCACACATGGCACAGAGAAAAGGAACTAGGCAAGGCCTAGGGCCTTCAGTAATATATGAGAAAACAAATCTTAGATATAAGGTCTTCCTTCATTTATATCTGTAGCTGCATTAAGATATTTATATATCAAAAGAGATGTATGTTGTCTATATATTTATACACAAATATAGATATTTCTATGGTTATCATTCTATATTATTTTATCTTTATTAATATATTTATATTCATATATGTTAAGAGATATGATAACATCTATTTTTATTAATATGATATTCCCAGAATCATGTGTTAATTGGTTTGGTTTTCATTAAGTAACAGAAATTCATTGATGGATAGACTGATTTCCCTACCGGATGCTTCTTTTTTTTGTTTGTTTCGGTTTTGATTTTTAAGATTTAATTCTTTGTTGTTGTTGTTGTTCTCTATTTTTTTATTGGATGTTTTCTTTATTTACATTTCAAATGGCCTCCCCTTTTGAAAGCCCCCTATCCCATTCCCCCTTCCCCTGCCTCTATGAGGGTGCTCCCCCACCCACCCACTCACTCCCTTCTTTCCTTTCCAGCATTCCCCTACACTGGGGTATCAAACACCCTTAGGCCCAAGGGGTAGGGACTCTCCTACCCCTGATGTTCAGCAAGGCCATCCTCTGCCACATATGTGGCCAGAGCCATGGGTCCCTCCATATATACACTTTGGTTGGTGGTCCAGTTCCGGTGAGCTCCATTTTGTTTTGTTGTTTTTTGTTTTGTTTTCTAAGAATAGATCTCAGTTATGATTGAATATTCAGTTTATTAAAGCTAAAGTTATTGCAAATATAACAGGCTAAACAATGGGATTGGTACTATGAGAAATTATGAAAAATAAAATTATGAATATTAAGGTTAAAATATTTATATTTATTTATGATGCAAGAATGTTATTTTCAGTTGGTATATCTTTAGTTTCATGTATTTCCTAGGATATAACACACCCCTGATTCTTCGAATAAGTCAGTACCAGGGCTATTTTTTTTTTTTTCTTGGTTTATCGAGACAGGGTTTCTATGTATAGCTCTGGCTGTCCTGAACTCACTTTGTAGACCAGGCTGGCCTTAATCTCAGAAATCTGCCTGTCTTTGCCTCCCAAGTGCTGGGACTAAAGGCATGAGCCACCACTGCCCGGCTAGCACCAGGGCATATTATATTATAACAATTATCCTCCTCAAAAAAAATGAGATAAAAGCCAAAAAAATATAATAACAGAATTCAAAACAAGAGAGAGCAGGTTAAGATAAAGAAACCATAAACTTTCATATTGTATATTAAAATGCAAGAGATCCAAGGGAAAGGATAAAGTTTTCAGTAATTCCACAATAAAATTAAAGCTAACTTTAAAGCAAATAGAATGGGTGTTCCTTTATGCCATCACCTTTAAATTACAAGGAGAATGAAACACAGTATATAAGAAATTAAAAAGAACTAGAAAAAAAATTTATCACTCAACAACAAAACTATTTTCCAATAAGTACCATCAACCATGTACATGTGTACCTTAAATCATAAGCCTTTTCAACTTAAAACCAGAACAAGGTTCAAAGGTCAAATGTACCTTCTTGTACTCATGATACTCTGAGGGAAGTGGCTAATATAAAATAAATAAAAATTACCTTGTAGCAATAACACCTGAAAAATAAATGGTATCTTGAACTTTGGAGAATTTATGAATGAGAAGAAATTTCTAAACTCAACCAGATTTGGTTTTTAGCCTTCATTCATTTACTCTCTTGTATTTTTATATTTATTTATTTATTTATTTATTTATTTATTTATTTATTTATTACAGTCCAGTTATCACCATGCTGTTCAGCCCTCCAAACAGTTCCTCATCCCAATCCTCTTCCTCCATCTCCAAGAGTATGTCCTCACACCCACAACTGCTTCATCCTATCAGGTCTTCCCATTCCCTGGGGCCTTAAGTCTCTTAAGGGCTAGGTGTGTCTTCTCTCCTTGAGGCCAGATCAGGCAGTTCTCTGCTGTATTTGTGTCTGGGACCTTGGACCAGCTAGTGCATGCTGTCCCAGGGTCTGAGATCTCAGGGATCCAAGTTAGTTGAGACTGCTGGTCTTCCTATGGGTTCACCCTCATCCTTAGTTTCTTCCAACCTTCCCCTAATTCAACCACAGGATCCTGGCTTCTGTCTATTGGTTGGGAGGAATTATCTGCCTCTGAGTCAGCTGTTTGTTGTGCCTCTAAGAAGGCAGCCATGCTAGGTTCCTGTCTGTAAGTACATCATAGCATCAATAATAGTGTCATGACTTGGAGCATCCCCTTGAGATGGGTCCCAATTAGAGCTGATCCCTGGACATCCTTTCCCTCAGTCTCTTCTCCATTTTTATCCCCACAGTACTTTTTTTACAGGAATGATTTGGGATTAGAGTTCTGGACTGTGGGATGGCAACCCATCCCTCTACTTGGTACATCTGTCTTTCTACTGGAGGTGGATTCTAAAAGTTCCCGGATCCATAATACTCTCTATTTCTTGAAGAAGATTTTTGTTCTTCTTATCATACAAGGATTGGCTTGCCCTTCTTTTCCTGATGTCTTAGAGACATGTATTAATCTTTTATTTTGAAATCTTTGTATCTTAGTATGATCAAATAGAGTTTGAATTTTACCTTCATTCTTTGCTGAATATTCACTTATGAAAATATACATAAATGCTTATGTGCATATATTCATGTATCTTATTTTCTAAATCTCTAATAAAATTTTCCTTGACTAGTTGGATATTGAGTTCTGTAGTATTTAACTTCCACACATTTTAAAAAAACATCTTAGTTATTTTCTCTCACTGATTTCTGATTTTATTTGGTGGAAACATAATTTGAAGTGCTTAAAGTACCTTTGCTGCATCATTTCTTTACTCTCACATTTAGGTTGTGATTTATACATTTTTCAATGTTTACAGTGTACTTGAGTGAAATTTTATTCTTCAGTTGTTAAGTGGAAGATCTCTGGGCTTCTGGTGGGAAAGGTTTGATATTTTATTATTACTCAACTTTTCTACTTTGCTTTGTATATAATTGAAGGTGGAATTTTGGAGTATTCCACTACATTTTTGTAGTTATTTTTCATGTGATATATTCCATAACACATTAAATATGTATTGTTAATATAATTGCTTTCAAAACTACACACTTTTAATGTCTTTTAAAATTACATGATCATCTTCACAGATATTCTCTGTTTTAAACATGCAAGTGAATTACAATTTTTAATTGTTTGCTTTTAGTATGTAGACAAGTCCCTATAGTAAATACTGATGATAAATTCAGATTTTTGATGTATGATAAGGGCTCAATCTCTATCTATCTATCTATCTATCTATCTATCTATCTATCTATCTATCTATCATCTATCTATCTATCTACCTCTCTATCTATCATCTATATATCTATCACATATACACACAGACACACAGACACATAGAAGATTTTGAAGATAGCTTTACTGGATTACTAGATAAAATTATTGTTTGGGAGATTTAAAAGTTCATTATTTGTATGAAAATTCCACTGTTACTTGTCCAACCATTTCCTTGTATGTCCTGTGAGCTTCCCATTAATTTCAAAGTTTTCTTATTTTTCCAGTGTTTTGACTATTATGTATTGAAAAATACGTGAACAAGTAAACATATTTCTTCTATCATGTGTTTTTTTCTGAAACATCCCATAGGACTTCCAATATTTATAATCTTTGTGGGCATCAACAGGAGCTTCTTCTGCTTCCATATTGCATAGAATGCTCTAAAGAAATAAGCCTGCATATTTTGAAAACTAAATAGAAACTATTTTAATTTATTGAAAATAAAAGCAATTGAAAAATTAGTTACATTTTATTTAACAGCAAGTTTACTGAAATATGATTTCACAATCTAACTAAATCTACATATTTACCTTAGCAATAATGCATATATAGTCAAATTGATAAAAACAAATGATAGGATACTTGAAATTAAAATACTTTGTTCATACATAATATAATAATAAAAATAAGTCAAGATTTTGGAAAGACTAATAGATTCAATGTTATTAAGGCTCTCCAAATTCTTTTATATTATATAAAATATATTGCAGCTTTCATAAATTTTACCAAAGGTATTAAAAGAACACTCTTGGAGGCTTGCATTCTGCATTCTATATTTGTCGAAGAATTGCAAATAGACAATAATAGCATAGTTTCATATAGAAACACATGGTCGAAGAAAAAGCTCTGAGACAGATCAAGGCTCTTTTTAAATTAGATATATTCTTCATTTACATTTCAAATGCTTCAAATTTCGAAAGTCCCCTATACCCTCCACCCCGCCCTGCTCCCCAACCTACTCACTGGCATTCCCCTGTACTGGGCCATATGATCTTAGCAAGATGAAGGGCCTCTCCTCCCATTGCTGGTCAACTAGGTCATCTTCTGCTACAAATGCAACTAGAAACACAGCTCTGGGGGGGTACTGGTTAGTTCATGTTGTTGTTCTTCCTATAGGGTTGCAGACCCCTTTAGATCCTTGGGTACTTTCTGTAGCTCCTTCATTAGGGTCCCTGTGTCATTCAATAGACGACTGTGAGCAGCCACTTCTGTATTTGTCAGGCATTGGCATAGCCTCACAAAAGAGAGCTATATCAGGCTCCTCTCGGCAAAATCTTGCTGGCATATGCAATACTGTCTGGGTTTGGTGGTTGTATATGGGATGGAGCCCCAAGTGGGGCAGTCTCTGGATGGTCCTTCCTTCCATCTCAGCTCTGAGCTTTGTCTCTATAACTCCTTCCATGGGTATTTTGTTCCCCATTCTAAGAAGAAGACATTTTATGTTACGTTTGCGCTTAGAAAAGATACCAGTGATGGAAGATTGAAAAAATAAGTTAGTTGAATACAATAAAATGCAGATTCCTGAAGGGATATGAGCCCATGTACTTGTTTTGTGAGAGGCTATTCAGGATCGTTGGGCAAAGGAAGGCTTAGACTCTAATTAACATGGAGGAAATTAATTCTCATTGGGAAAAAAGTCAATTCCATATGATAGTATGAGCTAGATGGTTAACACTACCCAATATATCCTTTAATTTTAAAACATATATATGTTTGGTATACCCATCATAATAGAGAATTATAGGGTTAGAGTTAAAACTTTAACTCAATTAAAAACCCAACATGCATTTATAAGAAAAAAAATACAAGAAATTTTGAAATGTATATTTTTGATTATTACTTGTACATGTATGGGTTACTTAAACCAATAATAGATGCAAATAAATTTTATTTTAAAAAGGAGTTCATTGATGTTGCCTGGGGCTGATAGGTAGGAACCAAGTAGAATGACTCAGGTACTTCTTTTATGCAATAATTTCATGCATGTGGAAAGAGCAACACAACTGTAAAGTTGATGGTTAATATAGAAATGCAAGTAAGAGTGTAGCATTAGAGTCTCCAGTGTTTTACAGAGTCACCACTTTGTCCTGTAACAAGTAATCATCCTGCTGCAATTTGTAAATTATCACTGTAGATTTCTTAAAAGAGAGAATATATAGCAACACTTTCTCATATATACAATGTCAGTCACCAAAAGAAAAAACATCATTATAGTATCATTAGTTCAGTATCATGAAAAAAAAAATTGTATCTTACGTTTTGAACTAAAGGACACAGAAAAATCCAACAAATATTCCCTGTGCTAATTAATTTGTATCCAAATTTGTCGTGACTTTCTGAAGATATAACACAACCGAGGATTCTGTATCTATGTTGAGATGGTGTTACTCGGCTTTTAGCTAAATGGTATTTCCTTCTAGGTCATGGAAAAATGTTACTGGGTCATTTTGTATATTGCTGCTTAACTCTAATAGAAAACCTTATTTTTGTTGTGCAAATTGCTAAATAATGAGGCAAAACCAAAAGAGGTTCTGAGAAAAATAATTAAATCAGAGTGCCTTTTCTGTTTGACTACTTACTATTAAAGCATTATAAGCCTGTTTATATCTTAAACAATGTAAATTACATGTAATTATGCATCTATTTTGAATAATGATTTCTATTTTCTTCAAAATTCTAATAAGGTTATTATATGGCAGGATTCGACATAATAAGTCATTTGAGTAGAATATTTGTCCATTTATTTGAATGTTTTGGAAATCAGTAGGACACTGATGACCAGAAATTAGACTGCTTTGAAATTATAGATGATATCATTTAGTGACAATAATGACTTAACCCAGTATTCTGATGTCTGTGAGTGTTGATATTGAAGTTTTTTTTCCAATTGTAATAATCACTTTTTACAAATAATTTCAGCCCAGTAAGTACCTTTTTTGGCCTGAAATACTATTGTGAGACAATCAGGGTTCTGATTTTGAGTATTTATGTGTCTTTTATTGATTAAAATTAAAGTAGAGATTAAAATATGCAGAATGTGACTGTTATTCTCCTGGGCATGAAGAAGTGTTCATTAGTAGAATGAAATAATAAGAACTATAGGGCCAGTGTGGGACCAGTCACTTGTCATGGACTAATTTTACTTCAGGCTGAAATCACAGCACCACATATTACTTAAGTGTCCATAGATATGGCTTTGCATACTCAATGCTAATTTCTGTATAACTAATGCAAAATAGAATTCCTTCTTCTACATCTCACTCTCTTGCCCATACACAATCTATACATAAAGGAGTCTATAGACATTTAAAATTTACGATCTATCTCTTCCAATTGGCAGCAATTTGTTTTCTGTAATCTCAAGATAAATGCTTTGGGAAATTCTGACCATTTTTTAATAAACTTAGCTTTTACTATTCATGTCTTCATCCAGTTTGTCTTTCAATACAGAGCATCTCAAATAGACATTGTCTATATGGGAGTGTTCTCTCTAGTTAGCTTCTGTGATTACATTATAAACTTACACGAGGATTTATGGGAGACTATTGTGCATTCTGCAAAGATTCTTGAAGATTATTTTAATCAAATCTGTTTTGCATTTACAAGGAAATTTAAGACCTCAAAATCTTATTCCCTTCTCCCTTTTATACAACCTGATTTGCTGTGGCTATTTTGGTTCCTGTTAATTGATAAAGTTGGAAGCGGAAGTGCAGGATCTTTGTTTATCCCTTTGTACTTGGAAGGAGTTTAAAGTGCACATGTGTGGACTAGAACAACAAGCATTATTTGGGTGTACACTTTGAATTGATGCAAATAACTGTCATTTTCAATTTTTCTAGATAATTCTCTGAGCATTCTGGCAAAACATAACGGATTCAACCGCCAGAAGCAAGAAGTCTACCTTCTGCCTATAGTGATCAGTGACAGCGGGAATCCCCCTCTGAGTAGCACCAGTACCCTGACCATCCGAGTCTGTGGCTGTAGCAATGATGGTGTGGTCCAGTCGTGCAATGTTGAAGCTTATGTCCTTCCTATTGGACTCAGTATGGGCGCCTTAATTGCTATATTAGCATGCATCATTTTGCTGCTCGGTGAGTAGCACCACCTTCATAGCCTAGTGCCCTAAGTGACTAGAAATAAGAACAGTAAAATCAAACCTGGAATGTAATCAACATTACGCTAAAGTGAGAAAGGGTTGTGCAAACTCTGTCCAGGTTGACAGGATTTCAGGTGTCTTTTTCAAACCCATCACCTGGGAGAGTACAGACAAGTGACAAGGACGTAGGGAATGAGACTCTACATTCATCTCAACACCTATTACAAAAGACGGCCTCCAAATCACACGTTGCACACAAATTTAATGCAAGATGTAATGTTTCTGTGTTCAATTATCATTGAATATAAATAGCACATGGACTGGGGTCATTGCATCACCAGATCTCAGAGTTTAGTAAGATATAATGTGAAGACGTAAGCGTATAAACATATGTTCTCCTTAAAATCATCTTATAGATATTTTAGTTAATACTAAGGTAAAATTACACTTAAGAATTCAAATTAAGAGGTAAGCTTTATTACTTTTCTATTTAAAATGCTCATTGTAAAAACAAGACTAAGCCAGAACATGGCAAAAGCATCTCTGTAGTCTGGCACTGAGGAGAAAGAGAAGGTTCTAGGGTTCAAGGTTACCCTGGGTCACGTGGTAAGTGGCCTAAATGCACACGAGCAGTGATTTTACTTCCAAGAAAATATCAAAGAGAGCTTATATGTCTTAGTCTTTTCTTTCTCTTGGAAATTCAAATGCTTAATATTACCAATTTTATCAGTTAATAATTCATTTGAATGGTAAACTTCTCAGCTAGCAGTCTGTTCTTTTGCTCTAAGTCAGAACCATCTTTCTAGATAGAGTAGGTCCAGCTGCCATTCAATATGAGATTTTAATTGTGTAACGATTTATATAATCTATCACTTTGAGTGGAGAATATCTTATTACATCATATGCTGTGGCCATAGCTTAAGTGATTGAGGACCTACAAGCTTCCGAGTGCCCTGGGTTTCGTTGCTGCTACAAGCAGTGGCACCATCACAAAAAGAATTCTTCAAGAATGTGTTTACTGGCTGTCCTGGAACTCACTCTGTAGACCAGGCTGGCCTCTAACTCAGAAATCCGCCTGCCTCTGCCTCCCGAGTGCTGGGATTAAAGGCGTGCGCCACCACTGCCCGGCTTCCGTCATCTCTTCTGCTTTGATCATGGCATGTTATGCTTGTTGACTGATTGTGATCTCCTCTTTCTCTTCCAGTCATTGTGGTTCTGTTTGTTACCCTGAGGCGGCATAAAAATGAACCACTAATTATCAAAGATGACGAAGACGTTCGAGAAAACATCATTCGCTACGACGACGAAGGAGGAGGCGAGGAGGACACAGAGGCTTTTGACATTGCAACTTTGCAAAACCCAGATGGAATTAATGGATTTTTACCCCGTAAGGATATTAAACCAGATTTGCAGTTTATGCCAAGGCAAGGGCTTGCTCCAGTTCCAAATGGTGTTGATGTCGATGAATTTATAAATGTAAGGCTGCATGAGGCAGATAATGACCCTACGGCCCCACCATATGACTCCATACAGATTTATGGCTATGAAGGCCGAGGGTCTGTGGCTGGCTCCCTCAGCTCCTTGGAGTCCACCACATCAGACTCAGACCAGAATTTTGACTACCTCAGTGACTGGGGTCCCCGCTTTAAGAGACTGGGCGAACTCTACTCTGTTGGTGAAAGTGACAAAGAAACTTGACAGTGGATTATATAAATAATCAATGGAACTGAGCATTCTGTAATATTCTAGGGTCACTCCCCTTAGATGCAACAAATGTGGCTATTTGTTTTAGAGGCAAGTTTAGCACCAATCATCTATAAACTCAACCACATTTTAATGTTGAACCAAAAAAATAATAAAAATAAAAAGTATATGTTAGGAGGTGATAAATCTTGTGGAGTGTGAATTAAGTATGTGGAGTGTCTAGAAGTCTTTGGATATTTGATATTAACCTGACGGCCACAGTCAGAGATTGGGATCCTAGCTAATCCTTAGAGAGTTGTTTAAGAGGAGAAAACAACAAAAACAAAAACAAAATTAAAAGGTGCTTTATTAGAAAAAATGGACTTGCAAGGACTCTGCTGCTGATATGTGTCTTCTGTAAGGATTCTTATGAGTGCAAATGGTTTTTACTTCCCTTCACCAATAAGGATCCCGTCACAAATGATAAAGCAATACTTTGGTCTGCTGTACGTTATGACTTTATGGAGATTGGGGAGGCCTCCTAGATTAAGTGGTACGGTGACCATACGTTGTACATAATTGTTGGCCCCACTCAACAGAGACTGAATAGCATCTTTAAATATTGTGTCGAGCCTTAAAATATTCACATGTTCGTAATCCATTCCAGGGTGGGGATTGCCAGCTCAAAGGTGGGAGGAGAGAAATGCCATTCAAACAGGCTGTGTCTAGAAGCAGGATTCTTCGTTCCCTCCACTTCATCTTCTTCCACAAGGACACAGAGATAAACAGTATTCCACAGTGGACCACATCAGAGACAGATGGTTTTATTGCTAGCGTGTGAATTTATTTGTTTAATCCTCAAAATAAATATTTTATTGATGTCCAATAATGCTTTTATTTATTAAGGTTGGTAATCTATAGATTAAGGGATTATATGGGGAAAACTAAATTATATCCATTAATAATCCTTTAGATTGTTTTATATTAATATCTATACAATGAATGTTTAATACATGTACATTTTGATGAGATAAGTATGGCAGGCAATATTATCAAGGGGAGAGATAATAGTCTCTTTAGAGTAGAAAGTGTAATTGTGACTGGTGATTACAGGAACAGCATTTCCCAGAGAAACTTTTGGACTATTTTCTATTTTCTTCATAATCCTAGTATTTGGTGTTTTTACTACAAGCACAAACATCTGGAAGTATATTGATTCCTGTGAATATTTAAACTCTAGACTTTTAGATACTTACGTAATGCCCCACCCAATAAACATGCTTCAAATTTTCCTCTCCCAAATAATTCAGAGCAGAAACTGATTTGTACATAATTTTACTGCTTATGTTTTTTTTTTTTTTTACACTTCTATCCCTGGTTATGGTGATGCGCAGAACGTCTTAGACTACAAAAGCAGATCAGCACTAGAAGATGTGAGCATATTTAATTTGTAATGCAAACCTGCCATGTAGGAGTAGAAATGTATGATAAAACTCAAGTATTACATGCAGATCATTTTACTTTTCTACTTTGCTTTAATGCAATATTGTTTATTTACTCCATGTGTTGTATTCAGAGAAACTCCTGTATTGTTTCCTACTTTGTGAAATATATTTTTATAAATATCTTTGTTGTCATCATTTTTTCCAGCTACATGAAGATTTCTGAGCAGAACTATTGACTCTATCTAACTAAAATTCTAAACTGTGCAATGAAATCTCACTGTGGGTCACTTTTAGTTTTAAGCATCTTTATTATAGTAAAGATCCAGAGAACAGAAATGGATTGCTATTGATCCCATACCAAGAAAACATCAGACACATAAAAGTAAATGCCATACCTAAACGACAGTCAAGTGTGTTTTGGAGGTCCCTAAATACAGAGGATTGGGTGGAGATAACGAAAGAGGGAATAAAAGATCAAGAATGGATTCTGCATAGGAAAAGTCTATAGGTGAGGTTACAGTCCAAAATCTGGCAAAATAAAGGGATTGAAGATTTGGAGAAAGAACCTAAACTACACTGCAGACATGACCTTAGAGGATCCATTAGAATAAGATCCATGGCTCCTGTCACCTGCTACTTCAGTCCCTAGCTTGGGGATACTTTAGGAAAGCATAAATTTGGCTTAGAGATGGAAGGCAACAGTTTCTGGAAGCTGTCTTCACCATATCAGAATCAAAGTGACTAGATATTCAGCTAAAAGTTTAATAGCTATTCAGTGGCTTCCCACCTCCTCATTGTTCACTACTGCCTGATCATAATCCTTCATTGATTTGTCTCTCAGTGACTACTGAACACTTGTCATAAAGTTGAAGGAAGAGAACGTAGTGACTTTTATATACATCAGATTAGCAAGCATCAAAAACACTATTACTATAATTTATATAAGAAATAAAAACCCAAATCCTAACTCTCTTGCACATTAAAAACTAAGGTGGAATTAATTTTATTTTCCATTTTCACATCAAACTCATCTTTCTTACTTTAAAGGGAAGTAATGTATAAGACATTTGTAACAGATATACCACACTATTCTTTCTACATGATTATAAAATCAACATTCTCAGTGTGGATGATCAATAGAAGAATATTCATATGATAGCGCTCAAGGGAAAGAGGCAATTTAGGATTAGTTTTCTAATCTCCTTTAAAGTTTATTTTGTCCATCAAGATATCATGGATACATGTGCCCCATTAATAACATTTCTTTCCACTACTATTCACATATTTTGTGCATCAAAGCCATTTAAAGGTTTGATATGGTGGATAAAGTGGTGCTATGTTTAATGATACAGGGATAATATGTTTTTGCTATGTGAAGTACATTTTAGGCTACCCTGAATTTAAATATACTCAAGAAGGCCCATATACAAACCATTAGGCTATCACATTTACTTTACCAACAAACTTACTAGAACTCCCACATTCAGAATAGGACAATGAAGATCCAAATTGTTTCGCTTTTGAGATTTAATGACTCCTCCCTTAACCCTCTTCAAGCAATGCATTTTAACTTTGTTATTTTTTTTTATTTATGCCATTACTTTGTTCTTGCAATATTGACACATCAGATGAATCTTCCTATACACACACACGTGGTTACTTATCAAATATTATATTGCCACACGCTACAGTCATTATTGTGTCGGTGGTCTTTGTGTGTCCCAAGGACAAGTCAGTTTTAATGTTTGAACAAGAATTCTGTGCCACATGATAGATGAAACGATATTAGCCTTCTTCTGCTTATTTTGCTGTGAGGCTCTTTTCTGAGAAATTGAGGCATCCATGCATGCATGTAGGCCACTTGGGATCAAGTCAGCCTCTACCTTCTGTATTATTTGATCAACCATTTTTTAATAGCCACCTAAACGTATCATATACTATTAGTAAGCTATTTAAATGAAATTCTTACCATGAGTGCAGTCAATGCATATTTAAAATGGTTTATGATAAAATGGTTGAATTATATTCATGTGGTGCCTTTCTCATCCCAAATTGTGCTGTCCGTGACACAAACTTTACAGCAAAAATGTTTTGTATCAAAAGAATAAAAATCATTAAGTGTGTATGTGCATATAGAACCTGAAAGGAAACTTGGATGCATTCGCATACCCAGTGAGGCAAGAGTCCTAGGAAAGAGACAAATGTGTCTTTGAGAGTTTGCTTAATCATATGCTTAAAGTAAGACAAGTCTCTGCATGAGACATAGAAATCTCCCAGGAGCAGCCGGCTCCACACTGAGAATCCACAGAGGGCTGAGCTATCTGTATTTTGGAGAAGGAAAGCGGGTGCTGAGAGCTAAGTAGCCAATTACTTTTTATAGCCACATAAGGACTGGAGGCAAGTAGTCCTTTGCAACATGTTGTATTATGCGATCGTTGGCTTTGCAGGGAATCTCACGAATGTATAACCTTCTGATTGCCTTTTTGATTGAAAGTTCCATCTGAGATCAAGGCAGTGCAACCAGTAATAAGATTTCAAAAAATCCCATCACTGGCACTGTTGGAAAGGTTGAGCGTGCCTGAAATCCCATCACTGTCAGTCAAAGAGATAAGGTAACAGTGGGCATCACTATAAAAGCTGCATGAATGCACAATTTAAACATGAACATCAACACAGAAAAGAATGCACACGCATTCATATGAACGTCCATATATGCACATATGCCCATGTAGACACAAATGCACACAAATGCATACAGATACACATGCATACACACATACATTAAGTTACTTGGGATAATTTATACTAATATGTTCTCAATAATAATTTTTCATATCACAGTTTCACATACTACAAAAATACTTGAAATGATGGTTATTTGTTTCTGTGACTCTAACCTTGAAGTTGAAAGCAATCTGCCTAGTGATAAAGGTTTTTAAATGTGAGTTTTTGTTTCTGAACATAATAACATCTTATAAAGCCTGGGCTTAAAATTAAATGCATCTCACCAAGAAGCTGGATTTAGATGCTTTTGTATCATTGTATTTTTGTGGAGATAATAATTGTAGAATATATTTTGTAGGAAATAATTTTCTCTATGTTTACATTTCTTTATCCAACACAGTTTTCTTTGCTAAACAAACTCCTTTTCTTTGTTGCTCAGATGACCAAAAAAAATGAATAAAATGTTTACTATCATTGCTGTTCTTGTTTATGTTAATTATGATGTCTTCATTGTCTATCATTAAAGGAGATACTTATTTTAATCATTTTCTGCGTAGTTTGACACACAGAGCACATGGAATTAGAATTTCTACTGTTTCAATAAGAAATGTATCTATTAGATTTTTTGAACCTACCAGATTTGAAATTAAGCTACATAGAATGTTTGAAAAGTGTGATGGCTTCTTCAACATTTTTTACTGTGTGCAAAGCGAGGTTAATTGAGTATATTTAAACCAATTAATGGAACATTATTTGTCTGTCTTTAAACAGTATTCAAATCTGGGTTTAATGAAGGCTATCTGAGCAGAGTTCCTAACTTCCCTTAAATAGTCCTAGATCTACGTAAATGATAAGGTTTCAAATGGTAAGATTGGAAAAGGAAATGCCCTACTGCTCTACAAAAGGTGAAACTCAAAATGGCGAAACAAGAAGACTTCATGAGAACTTTGCCTTTTTAAAGAGGGAATTTCAGCAATGAGTATCAAAAAGCCATAGATTTTTCCATCGTATCCGAGAATAAATTATTTTTAAAAAAGCACCTAAAAGTATCAATAATATATTTGAACGCTCAAGGATTAATCTAAGTCAAAATGTTCAAAGAACACCCTTAAGGTGCCTAAATTTTGGCATGCACTGTGAGCCACATTAAAAAAAAAAATTAGATTTTTAGGAATGTATTAAGGGGTTTGCCACCATTAATTTAGAGATCTGAGGAGAAAGATGGAACTGAACTCTAGTCTCCTGGGTCATTTCTGGCATTGGAAGATTACCAGTGCTTTGTATGTATGTACTATTTTTTTTTTTAAATTAATCACAGCTCAACAGAAAAGTACTTCCCGGTGGCATGGGTACCTGTGAGATGATCCGATCCTTCCAACCTCAGTTAACCAGGCCCAATCTGACTCACATCTTGAATACAGGTCTACCTCTCACTTAGCTATCCAAATAGATAATGGCTTTCTCTATCATTATTCACAGATTACCGAAGAGGCTTCCTAAGAGGAATACCAGAGAATGCTGCTTGAAGAAAGGGACTATGGACAACAGTGACTTCAAAGAAAAAAATAAGCCAGGACTTCAAAAGGAAAGGAGAGGTCACTAAAGGCACATGTTAGTTCTTTCACATCTCCCCTGTACATTTAAAGGTCTCTGGGACCGTGTGGATATGAGCAATATTTTAACAGTTACTGTCTGATATTGAACACAGCAATTATGAACTGTTGGTTTGGATAACTCCCTGTTTCTCTTGAGTATGACTCTTGGACTCTTGGGTAGGTTTTTATTTATTTATTTTTTAATTTTTATTTTTTTTAGATTTTCTTTAATTCAACATCTAAAGTTTGAGAGCTATGGATGATTTGTCAGGATTGACAGTTGGATGTGCAACTCCATGATCAATGTTTATTGTCAGCACTATCAATAATGGTTGTTCAAATAAACTTTAAAAATTCCTTCCTAACAAGAGATGTCTTCTCTAGATACAGTGTCTGTGACAAATGAATCATATAGGCTTAACATTTTTCCATTGCTTCCCAAAGAAATGACATGTGAATAGGTGAATTAGTACAGAAGCTGATACATGATGAAACAGGAGACTTGTCTTTACTGAAGGAGGATCCAAAAACACAGAGAAAGAATACCACAACCTGCCAGTTCCCTCACAGTGTATTGCCATAGGCTGCATTGAGAATGAAACTTCACCATCCTAGAACTAGCTCTGTAGACAAGCTGTCCTCAAACTCATAGAGATCTGCCTGCCTCTGTCTCCAAAGTGCTGAGATTAAGGTTTAGATGGAACACCATTGCCTGACCAAGTTAATGACTCTTAAAATGTGCATGTCACAAAATAAGGCCTGGTTATAGGGATCTGAAAATCAATGTTGAGTCAGTAGCTATCTTAATGGACTTCCCAATATTCAAAATTCCATGTGACAAATTTTCAGGTCCTTTTTTAGAGAATAACACATACTAAAATATCCCAGTGTTATAGATGATTATGATAAAATAAGTTCTTGCCTCAAAATATGGTGGTGTGGGAAACAGATAATATAAAAATAAAAGCATTACAATTGATATGGTATAATATGGATAAGAATATAAACATTTGAAGTAGATTCACTAGGAAAATGCTGAGTTGTCATATTTTAAAAATCCAAATCAAAAAACAAACAAACAAACAAAAACAACAAAAACAAAAGCCAGGCAGTGGTGGTACACACCTTTAATCCCAGCATTTGGGAGGCAGAGGCAGGCAGACTTCTGAGTTCAAGGCCAGCCTGGNCTACAAAGTGAGTTCCAAGACAGCCAGGGCTATACAGAGAAACCCTGTCTTTAAAACCAAATAAATAAATAAATAAATAAATAAATAAATAAATAAATAAAAATTTAAAAAAATCACAGAGCTAGGGTAGTGGTGTTTTGTTGGTTCTCCTACAAACGCAAATGATGGATATACATCAGCATGGATGGGGAGCAAGAGTCAGAAGTTGTGGGCAAATGAGCAGAGACAATATCAAATATTAGAATTATCAGCTCTCCTTCCTTTTCTGTGGACAATTAGAATGGCAATAACATGGTCTGACCTGCAGGATTGAGAAGGTGCTGGCAGTAGCAGGGATTAAACCTAAGGCATGCTAGCAGTCATACATGCACTCTAGAACTGATCTGTAGACCTATCCTTGACTTGTGATTTTAAAAATGTCACTGAGCTTCCTGTTTGGAGATAAGATAGTAAGACATTGGAATGGTATGCAAATAAGACTGTTTTAGCCCAAGGGACAAACTTGCCTTTGACTGCCATGGTGATATTGAAATTACAAGAGTAGAATTCTGATAGAATACTGGTAGTTACGATATATAAGAAAAGGAGAGAGTTATTTTTTCAATACCAAATGGTCAGCCCTGAAAACATACATGCCAGTAACATTAATTACACAGATTAAGCAGGTCAAACAAATTGTAGTTGTACGTACATGCTATCTCAATGTGTATGTGTGTGTTTGTGTGTGTGTATGTGTGTATGTATACATTCATGCATACAATACATCATTGGCAATCTAGAAAGTTTTGCACACAAAATAATGAGAAGTACTTGAGGATGCACCCAAAGAGTTTTAACTTCATTTCAGTACAAGCAATGTATTCTCTGTGTAAGCTTAAAGTATATATATATATATATATATATATATATATATATATATATATATATGCATTATTAGTTGGTTGGCTTGCTGATTTCCATGATAATAATAACTAGGTGTTTGTTCCTGTTATGAAAGTGCCCCTAAACTCAGTTATTTCTCCAGCTCTTTTGTCTTTTTCTTTACAGACATGGCCCTAGTTCAGTCTGGCCTTGAACTATGCAGTCCAGGATATCCTATAGTTTGTGATTATCTTATCTATTTTAGCAGGTCTCATTATATTCCTGTTGTAATATAGTTCATCCAGAAATATTGTCTTGTGTCATAATTATTTAGCAGACACACACAAAAAATCTTGTGAAGGCATTATTCATTATATTTTTGAATTTTTGACTTCATTTTATTATTATTTCTAAAATCGTTAATCTGTTTTTACGGTCCAGTCTTTATCCCTTCCCTCCTGGCCTGCCTTCTGACTGTTCAACATCCCATACTTCACCACCCCCAGCTCTCCAAGAAGATGTCCCCAGCCCCCAGCCCCCAGCCCCCTACCCCTACCCCACCAGACTTCCCCACTCACTGGGACCCAAAGTACCTTGAGGGTTAGGAACATCTTCTTTAACTGAGTCAAGACCTGACAATCCTCTGCTGTCTATGTGTTGGGGGCCTCATATCAGCTGGTGTATGTTGCCTGGTTGTTGACTCAGTATCTGAGAGATTCCGGGGTTTCCAGGTTAGTTGAGACTGCTGATCTTCCTATAGGTTTGCCTCAGCTTCTTCCAGCTTTTCCCCAATTCAACCACAGGGGTCACCAGCTTCTGTCTGTTAGTTGGGTGTAAATATCTGCAGCTGGCTCTTTCACCTGCTTGTTGGGCCTTTCAGAGGGAAGCCATGCTAGGCTTCTGTCTGTAAGCACACCATAGCATCAGTAATAGTGTCAGGCCTCGTGGCCTCCCCTTAAGCTGGATTCCAATTTGGACCTGCTTTCGCTCAGGCTCTTCTTCATTTTTGACCCTGCAATTCTTTCAGATAGGAACAATCTGTTTCAGAGTCTTTGACTACAGGATGGCAACCCCATCCCGCCTCTTGATGCCCTGTCTTTCTACTGGAGGTGAACTCTACTAGTTCTCTCTTCCTACTGTAGGACATTTCATCTAAGGTCCCTCCCTTTGAGTTCTGAGGGTCTCTCACCTCCCAGGTCTCTGGTACATTCTAGAGGTTTACCCCACCTCCTACCTCCCAAGGTTACCAGTTTCCATTCTTTCTGCTGGCCCTCAGGGCTTCAGTACTATTCTCCCCAATACCTGATCATGCTCCCCTCTTTCCATCCCAAGCCCCTTTCCCAGCCAGGTCCCTCCCTCCCTCTTCCTCTTGAGTCTGGGATTTAAAACCTTTAGAAAATAAGACAAAGAGCCAAGAAAACAACTAAATTCATTTTAATTTTTAGATTATACATTTGAATTTGAATTTTTGAAATTATTGTATAATTATATCACATCCCTTCACTGTACTCTCTCTCCAAGTCATTCCATATATCTTGCTTTCTTTCAAATTTCTGGCTTTTTTCTTATTAGTTTTCTTTAAAAAGTATAATATATACAAGTTCTATATCAAGTAAATAATAGAATTGTAGAATACATTTCTTAAAGATGGCATGCAAATGAATATTAAAGATAATAGTTGAATTCTGTGACTGTTATGATGAGACAGAAAAATGTGATGCCTTGTAGACACACAGAATATACAGAGTATGATGGCCAATCTTGCTTATTAATTTGATACATCTGAAAAAAGGTATTCTTAACTAAAGAGCTGCCTCCATTAGATTGACCTGCTGGAATATATTTTAGGACATTTTATGGATGGCTTTTTGATGAAGGAAGACCCGTTCCACTCTGGTTGATAACATTCCTATGTAGGTAGGCCTGAGGTGTACAACCATAGCAACAATAGCAACATCAGCATCATCAACAACAAAACAACAAATAAGTTTCTAGTAATAAGGCTGTGATCAAGCCATGGAACACTGTTTCTGCCTGGTTTCAGTTTCCATTAGTAGTACAAAAGGCACAATGAAATAAATCTATTCCTCTCCAAGTTTCTACTGGCCATGGGATTTATTACAGCAACTGAGAAGGAAAATGGGAATTATGTCATAATTTGAGGAAATTTCATCAGACACATAGCAAATTATAAGATTGAGTTGATAAACTATTAATACAAAGAAGATTTCCAGCATCATTGTTAAATCTGAGTGAGATTGCTGTGAGAAGAGGAATCAGGAACTGAACATACTCACTCCTATGTGCCTACAATTCTATTATACTTAATCAAACTGATTTGTGTAGTTTTTGATCAGTTCCACATTTAGAAATATTCCCTGTTTCTATTTATTGATGCTATTTGTCCATAAATTTGAGATGGAGGGATCTTTAAGGAAAAGTGATTTAAATATTAATAATCGAGGAAAATTATTACTAATAAATGGGAAACATTAAATCTAAAAATACCAACAAACACCCAAATGAAGCTATAGAATTCTTGTTGTAGGTTGTGAAGCCAATTTCAGTCCATGAGTTCGAGATAAATCAGGTTTAGTTACATAATGCAAAATGTAAAGGATTACACATTTATTTTAAATCCATAACAGAGATGTAAACATGTGAGTAGAGTCAACTGTTGGTAACAATGTGGAAAATGAACACCTTCTTGCATTGTTTCTCTTACTACACAGTAACGATACCATGATGTCATGAGGAAACATAACCTATATTGCTTAGTCTGCTTGTTTATTATGTTAGGTTTGGAAGACACTAAGCATGTGTTCTTACTGAGAGTGTAATTTTTTAAAATTATGTCAATTAAATCACACTAGGCAGAAATAAAAACAGCAAACATACATTGATTTTTGCGAAGATTATATGCTGTAGTACAGGGGAATGCCGGGACCAGGAAGCAGGAGTGGGTAGGTTGGGGAGCAGGGTGGGCGGAGGTTATAGGGGACTTTTGGGATAGCATTTGAAATGTAAACGAAGAAAATATCTAATAAAAAAAAGAAAATGTTTTAAGCTCAAATAGCTAAAATAAAAATAACTTATAATACTTTCTCTTCATGAAGGGGATAATAGGAATATTTATATTTATTTAATAATTACATTGACTTTCTATGATGAGTGGGAATAAATGTGAAATCACACACTTACCTCACAAAATAATAACTGGGGAGATGTAAAACCTATGCAGACAACAATCAGCGACAGTGTCAACAGGCATTGATGAAGATGGTGAGGTGTCAGATGGCATAGCTGTGCTGTGTGTGCTTAGAGACTGTACACAAACCAGTGTGATTCAAGTACCACTTCTAGCAAAATTGACATGACACAGGCTGTTTTGTTTATTATTAAAGAGGCTAGCCCTTAAAAGGTCACTTGTTGGGGAAGGAAAAGATTTGAAGGAGTTCAAACAAACTGGATTTTTAAATATTCTCTCTCTCTCTCTCTTTCTCTCTCTCTCTCTCTCTCTCTCTCTCTCTCTCTCTCTCTC